>NC_083647.1:17656062-17956062 GCF_963576545.1 Limanda limanda | reverse complement strand
CTGCCAACCTCAGCTTCGTGGAAAAAGTAGTTGGAACAACTTAATTTTAAGCAGTAATCCAACTTAAACGTTTGTGTTTATTGTAACAATTCTTAAGTAAGTAGAAATTAAAAATACCTTTCATTGCAGAGGAAAAGCTCATTGACCCTTACTCAATGTTGGTTGTTGTTTGAAGGTCATTTCTTAGTAAGTTACCGTGACTCAAAAAAGATCAACGCAAACTGATAATGTTAATTTTCTTTGTTAAGACAAGGTATTAGTATTTAGAGTGTACTGTTATATCTTTAACTGCTAGTTACTACATTGTATGATTTTCTAGGAAGTGTTTTTGCACTATTGTGGTTTGCACATCTCTCGTCCTATCCACCGTGTGCCTCTTTAGTGCATACTATGTTTTACTATGTACTGAGTAACTAATATGTTGCATATTTACATGTTCTGTCTACTTACAGTTTATGAATAAACCAGGGGTTAGAGAGGGACAGCATTTCAATCTATGTCCTGTAAAGTTGACTTGAAGAAAATAACTATATGTAAAGTAATATGTAAAATACTCAACATTTTAATACTTTACTTTAATAATTTTAGAACAGATAGTAGAGTATATTAATAAAACATATGGGTTTTTATGCTTTATTTTTTCCACTGGCATATGGTAAGTGATAACACTGACAGTTGTGAGATGTGTGCAATTTGCTCCACTCTGGAGATTAAACCAGTAACGCCCTCCCTATTCTGTAGAAAAGCACGGCTTTAATATTAACTACAGAGGCTGCATTTGACTGGCATCTCTGTCCACTTCTCTCAGAATCACCTCAGCTTTCGGTAAGTCACAGGATTTTTTGAGGATGATATTCACTGGAGGGAAAAAGGTCTCAGATTTTATTCTTTTTAAAATGATTATATGGGAAAATCCGCTACTATGTTTTTACAGGACTTATTCATTAAATTCCACTAAAGGTTTTTCCTTCTTTATGAGATAACATGTGTTATTCCTAATGAATTGACAGTATATATACAAAATATTTATTTGACTTTGCTTAAAAAATACGTTTTTAGCGTCTAACTTCAAGTCAGCTCTTCATGTTCCACTGGTTTGAATCTACTGCATCCTGTTTCAGATCCTCTGATTTTAATTCTCTTTTTAATTACAAGCTAAACATTGTGAAAGTCCTCTTTTACCCTTGTATGACATTTTGGCTGCAGTAACACACAGTATCATTTTAATTCAGCCAAAACTGACTAATGATCTTTTAAAGTCTCTATACTTACACAGGGGTTTTATTTACTCTCAAATATTGTCATGATGAAAATGGGTGGAACTTCTGTATGATGGAAAGCTTTCAAGATACAAAACAAACAAGATCGTATTATCAAAGTGAAATGAACGATAACAGGTCGACTAGTGGACACACCCATATAGTCCTGAGGAGAGGTCTAATCAGAAAGTACATCCGGCATGGACTCTAGGTAGGCAGAGATATTAAGCTGATAAGGAAAACGTATTTGGGGATTATTTATTAACTTCACCAACTTGTGTCATTAACCTGTGTCTGTTTGTTTGTCGATTGATTTGTTCGGATTCAGAAAACTGAATCAATCCCAAAAGGGAAATTCACTTTATAATCTATCCCATTCATATAGATATAATAAATACAATATTTAAAAACATAACTGACAGCAGCAATCAATACAGTGCTCAGATCCAGAGGAGCCAGTTGAGAACAACAGTTTCAGGAAGGAGACAATCCACAGTGTTATGGGTGGCTGAGATGCCTGCAGGTGATTACTTTTCTTATAGGACATGTGATTCAATTCAATAATTCTTTGCAGTTTGGTCAAAGTTAAACTTTCTAAATGTGGTTTCTAATCCCATCAGAGGTTCCAATGGACAAGTTCAAATATTTCAAATGGAAGTTTTTCCTCCTCTTCATTTGTACCTTCATCTTCCTCTGCATCCTCATTGTGAAACCGCCCATGACGTATAGGTCAAATCCAGGACCCTACAGACTGAGCAAAACGTGTCCCTTTCATGTCTCTGATCAGACCATCACCCCCCTCAACGACACCAAGCACCTACTGGTGTCGGCCTTCATGGACCAGAGGGTGAAAGGCTTTGATATACGCATCATTGGCATCTTCAGGAATGACTCCATCCAACCCCTTCACTGTCGCTTCTGCTGTGAAGGTTTCTTGTCAATCCCAACTCCAGCAAACATTTCACAACATTCAAACAAATTTGGATTTCCCTTCGACACAACAGATGTCATGTGTCCGATTCCTGAAAACTGCAACGCGACACATGTCACTCTTCTGACTCAGCCAGAGAGTGGGATTGCACCTAAACAGATTTGGCTCCCGATAAGAAACAGAAAGACCAACATGGACGAGGAGGAAAAGCTGCAGTTTAACTTCACAGTCTGCATCTCGAACCTGTTTGGAGACTACAACAACGTGCTTCAGTTCGCCCAGGCCCTGGAGATGTACAGGTCAGTGCAGCAGAAACGCCACAAAACTCGGTCAGAAATAAACAACACCTGACAATGTCAGAAAAAATACTGCAAACGCTGCAAGGCGTCAGTTTGTTTCAGGGATTTTCGTCGAGAAGGGAGCGTCAGGTGGCTTAAATATCACTGCAGCGTTTACAACTCGTGCACTCACATTTGGCATCCTGTCAGTATGCTGTAATAAGGCTGCAGGCAAAGATTTCAGATCAAATCCTCCTGGGCTCAAGAGAAGGAAGCAACTCAATAGGACAAACATAAAGCTCCAAGCGACACAACATCCATCCAGGATCATTGTTTCAGCATAAGAAAGAAACGATTTCAGACATTCTCAGTGCATTTTACCTGCACCGGTAATGAAGTCATTGTCGCAGGATTATGACTCACAACAACAACGGTGTCAGAATGATTTCACTAAGCATTTGGACAGATATACAAAATGGCGAACACACACTGGACTACATAGTAATTAGTGGGTGATTTCTGACACAGCTTTCGTTCAATTCATTCATTTAATTATAGGACAATTTGTACCAGACTCACGCACATATTTGAAACTGGTGGCGCCCACTATTGTGGGATTTCAAATATTATATAGCACATGTGATTCCAAACTCTTCAAAATATTGTACTGTTTTTACTGTTATAATTTATATTTGTTATTGTTATATTAAAGAAGAAAACAAATGGGGGGGTATTTGTGGTGCCCACTAATCCTACTCAAGACACAGTGATGTCTACCAAGATTTATGATCATTTGAGAAATTGTTAATGAGTTAGGGCCAATTTCCTGTTCAGCTAACACCTTGTGACATGTATTGTCAGAATCCTTTGAAATATCTTTAAAAATGAGATACAAGCTTCCTTCATCTTTTAATCAGCTTGGTCAAATGATGATATGAAATATGGTAGTGATTGGTTTAGGAGATGTAAAAAATACAGTTTTTATGTAGGGCATGTGGAGCTGGACTAGTGTGACAAATTCAGTCAAGTCAATTTGACTTTCAAATTTCAATCTTGGGGCCCTTCATTACAGCGCCACCATCTGGTCACTTGGACGTCTGAAGATTGAGCCTTAGTAATGACTGGAGTGAGAATGTACAAGAACAAGAACGGACAGAAAGAGAACAGGTTTTTGATTTGTTTATAAAGATGTGGTTGGTGTGCACAGTTTGCAGAGATGAGGGGAAATATAAGCTACAATGTTACAAAGGACATAATGTGTTAATAATTAGACTTGAACTGACACCTCATGTCAACAGCCGACGCTGTAGCTCTTATTGTATCAGGAACAGGCAGAAATCACTGTGACACTGAACCTGCTTTTGGATATTTTCTAAAAGGAAACACTCCCAATTTTAGATTTCTAACTCTTGCTCCCCTGTGGTTTGAAAGTGCTCATAGAATTTCTACAACAAGTACATTTTCAATAAATTATCCCAAAAGCTTATTAGAAAATTTGTGGAACCAGGCCAACCAGTTACGAGATTGATCATGACCGTAAAAGTCGTGAGTGACCTGAACTGAACAGGTTCAGTTCAGGTCACTCACATTCGAACATTTATTGCAGCAGGCGTCGCTCCATTTATTTGAACCTTTGCATCACTTTTGCCCTCAGGTTGCTGGGAGTGGGTAGAGTGGTGATCTATAACACCAGCTGTGGCCCAGAGCTCGATCGTCTGTTGCAGATCTACAGCCAGGACGGCTTCCTGGAGATAGTTCAATGGCCCATCCACCAACATCTGATTCCATCTACAGGTTGGCTCTTCTCAAAGCACGGAGGGGACGTGCACTACTTTGGCCAGTTAGCCACGCTCAATGAGTGCATTTACAGATCCATGGAGCGCTCACGCTACGTCTTGCTGAACGACATTGATGAGATTATAATGCCTTACCAACACGACAACCTGATGTCTATGATGAACATGCTCCAAGAACAGCATCCAAATGTAGGATATTTTTCCTCTGTATTTAGGAATAACTCATGTATAACATTTACACATTTCTTGCAATTAACACTCATTTGTTTTCGAATTATTTCATTTCATGCCACATCTGTCAAACCTGAACCTATGCTCTGCAGGCTGGGGTGTTCATCATAGAGAACCATTTCTTTCCCAAGAAACCCTTTGAGGGAGAAAAATCAGGTCCACTGCCTCAATGGAGAGGGGTGCCAGGCTTTAATATTATGGAGCACATCTACAGGGAGGAGCCGAACAGAACCAAATACCTACCCAACAAGTTGATAGTTAGGCCAAGGTAGGAGAACTTGTCAGAAGGCTGAGCTGTTTTTTAAACATGATCTTCTCTTTCAAATATGAAGAATGCAACAGGAGTTTGTCCGGGTCAGAGACGTTAACAACAGGACAATGTAGAGAACATCCAGGCGAGGGGGGGAGTCTGGGTAGAGCATAAAAGAAGGCAGGACATAATGTATACATTTTGCTGCAGACAGCAACGTTATCGCCCAAAACTCCCGAATCTCACTGTCTTACGAAGTGAACATCTTTGTCGGCGTCTCCTTTGTGTATGATATCTCTTTTTCATCCTGAGATATTTTTAATCTTTTTGTAATTTTAGTTTTGGGTCTGCTATGTGTTATCAGCATCATCAACGTCATCACGTCAGCATTAACTCACTCAGTATGAATTGTCAGAATGTTCCCTGTCGTATTCTCACATGGGCTCACTCTAACATCTTCCCACATTTTAACAGGGGGTTGGCAAGAAAAGTTCTGGAATTTGTCCGGGAAAAAAAGGAATGTGTCAATAGTTCAGTTCATGTCTGAAATCAGCTTTCTTGAAATTGCAGGAGAAACGATATTTCCATGTCCTCAAAGCTCATGTATAATAATGTAGCTGAATGTGGCTCAAAAAGCAAGAGATATTTTAAAAGAAGCTGTTGAAATGTATTATTGATATTGAGCATAAACACCTTACTGAATGTCTAATTGACTGTGTGTGGATCACAGGGCGGTGGAGCAGACCTCGGTACACGAAGTGCTCAAGCAATTCAAGGAAGAGTTCATGGTTCCGATGGAAGTTTGTCTGATCGTCAACTGCCGAATGACGTACCCAAAATCACAGCTGGAGCAACTCCGTGTAGACACCCGACTGTGGGACTTCTCAGATGAACTATTGACCAGCGCCATGAAGATGCTGAGGAGAGCCAGGCTGCTGAGCTCCGAGGTGGAGGGTCGACAGATTGGATAAACAGGCTGAGTGAATGCACATTCTCACCAGCTGGACATATAAAAAACATTTGAATAAGGAAAGAACGACACTGAGCTTTCACCTTTTTAATGGGCAGAGGGCCGATGTCTACTCACTATTGTAGAGAGCAGGTTGGCAACTAAAAGGGGACAAGGGCCCCGAAGCTCTGGAGCGACTTGCCAGAAGAAAATTAGGCTGTCAAAGTCAGTAGCTGTTTCTCAATTCAGGCCCGCATCCTTCTGCAGACTTGGTTCATGAACCTCTGTGAGCACTTGCCGAAATAAGGATACAGTGGATTTCATATCTGCCAGCTGCTTTTCACTGCATTGCATCGGCCCCAGAGAGGATCCACCCGCTTGGATCCTCTGTTACTTAGAAATGACGCATTTACCAGCAGCATTTGAAGGAGCATTTGGCACCAATGGCCTTTAAATGCAGCCTCTGAAGGATGCTGCCCCTGAATTTGGATACAGCCAGTGTCATCTTTTAAGTCCCTTCTCCAAACTTACTTTTACCAGAGAGCCTTACGGGATGTGAACCTGCCTCTGTAGGCACATATTATTTTCTTGATATATGTCCCTTTAATATAACACCATACTATATATATTGTATAAAACTGTGTTTTATATTAAACTGGGCCTAGTGCCATGTATAAACAAAGCTACCCTGTTATTTCGCATTTAATAATACGCTATTCAAATAATACACAGGTTCATATAACATGCATGCAGAAGGGACATTGAATCCTCAAGCCATCTGTGGATGGCTCACATACTCCATTAGTGAGATGTCTGACCCTGATGAGTAGCACACAACTTATCTAACCATGGACGGATGGAGGTTGTCAGGCAGAGGGTCATATCAGCCTCGGGCTGCAGTCTTGACCTGTATTTGTTCTTCACAGGCAGGAGCACAGATAGACCCCTAGTGGTGCTCAAGCACCTGCCCTTTTGCCCTGGATGAGAAAAGTGCCCCTTCTGCTGGAGCCCAATTTAAGAATGACAATTACTTTCTCTGTCATCAATTCCCCACAAATGTGTTTGATATCTGACGGGGCATTTATTTGAGTTCTTGTGAGAATTTCGCCCCGACATGCTCCGCGCCGCTCACAAGCCCCCGCCCCTCCTCTCCTCCTCCTCCTCCTCATGCAGCTGAGGGCCAAACGGCTGCAGCCACTTCTCCTCTGACCGCAGAATCAGACATACAGGTAATGACGCTGTGTGTGCAATCCTCCGACGCTGTTTGATGGTAAATTAACCCCAACATCAGCGCCGCTGAAAACATTACGTCGCAACTGGTCCGCCGTTCCCTTGAAATCATTGAACGAAATCCGTGATTTCAAAGCCTTGTCCAGCTGTTTCCTGGGGCAACATGCTTCCATGGGAAGCCGCTCCGCGTGGCTCCAAGAAGCAGATAGTCCCCATTGACTCCCATGTTAAAAACCCAGACTTTAGAGAAGAATTAAACCTGTTTACAGGCTGGTACAACAATTGGTTTTAGTCCCAATCGCGAGGTTCTTCCTTCATGAAAACTCTGAGGGGGTGAATTTTTTTCTAACTCCCTCGTTTAAGCGATATAGAGCAGTAGTTTTCAACCGGGGGTCCGCGACTGCCTTGCAGGGGGTCCGCGAAATTCGCTTTGATATTTCAACACATTTCCAGATTACTCTTGAATATCGTGAAAAATATCTAAAATAAGAAAAATGTCTAAAATGATATAAAGGTGATCATGAGATTCAACTTAAGTAGGCCTCAATTGTTTGTGTGATATTGTATGATTTTCATTTGTGACATATTCTGCATTGCTTTGTCATCTTCCCTCTTCAGTTGTAGCCCCAGTTTATGTTGATTCTTAATGATCAACTTTACTTTAACGTTCTCTCAACATGTCAGCTATATTTAAGTCATGAATGTTATATATTGATGTACATATGGTGCTGAGATGCAGGACAACTACAAAATACATTTTAATTTTTTTGTTTTCAATTCTTAAGCACTGAAAATCAACCGTTTTTGTTGTTTTTCCACAGATTTTTATAGATTTGTTTGAGGTTTTTAAGTAGATATATCTAGATTTGTGTTTATTGTAACAATTCTTAAGTAAGTAGAAATTAAAAAAACCTTTCATTGCAGAGGAAAAGCACATTGACCAGACTCAATGTTTGTGGTTGTATGAAGTTAATGTCTAAATAAGTTACCGTGACTCAAAAAAGATCAAAGCAAACTGTTACGTTAATTTACTTTGTTGAGACAATGTATTAGTATTTAGAGTGTACTGTTATATATTTAACTGCTATTTACTACATTGTATGATTTTCCAGGAAGTGTTTTTGCACTATTGTGGTTTGCACATCTCATCCTATCCACCGTGTGCCTCTTTAGTGTATACTATGTTTAACTATGTATTGAGTAACTAATATATAGAATATTTATATTTTCTGTCTATTTACAGTTTATACTATACTATAGAAAAGCACAGCTTTAATATTAACTACAGAGCCTGCATTTTACTGTGCATCTCTTTCCACTTCTCAGAATCACCTCAGCTTTCAGTACGTCACATGATTTTTTTGAGTATGATATTCACTGGAGGGAAAAAGGTCTCAGATTATTAATCGTCATCGCTGAAAATCCGTCGACATCAATATTTTAAGTCAACGCGTCGGACCCACACAAATTGTGAATTTACCTTTTAGATTTCTAAAACGTTTCATTTCAATTCATTATAACAAATGTTCTTCTTCAATATCACTACCTGACGCCGGGTTTACGCCGGACACCGAAGCACTGCGCCGCCCCGCTCCGCGCTATTATTTTAAATCAAGTAACGCAGTTACAATTACTGAAATTTAAATGAGTTCGTTACTCGCGTACCTCTTTTGTGAAAAATTAACACTTGCAGACAAGAAGACAAGGTTGGATGTTAGACAATATTTTCACGGACCGGCCGTTAAGGTGTGGCTACGGAGCCTCACTACGCACTTTCTCTGGTACGGCCTCTGGTGACATCGGTAGATTGTTTAACAATTCGTTAACGAAATTAACGAATTGTTAATACGCGGCCTCAATTTAATTATTGCGTGGTAAGTTACCAGATAGACGGAGACGAACGGATACCAAAGCTCCATTACGCACAAGCGCTTCTGTGCGCTTTGGAGAGGTTGTTTTGTTATTTAAAATAAAAAATTAATTCGTTAATAAAAAATAATTCCACCGATGTCACTACAGATATGATGTCGGAAATGGCAACAGAGTTTTTAGTGCTGTTGTGGCGATCTCAGGGTATTCTGCCGTGACTTTAATCCAGGACACCAGCAGAGTTGTTCCCTCAAATATACTTAATAAAATGCGCCGTCACTTGCGATCTCCAGCAGCTGATCTTCTTCTGGCACAGACATGCTGGATTCACAGGGTTTGTTGACAAATGGGTCCGACAAATACCATGTGGGTTTGTGTTCAGCGAAAAAGTGACGTGACCGAGACAAGCGTCTTGACATGGGTAAAGCATGAGTTATAACGGAGAGGATCCGGTTATTTTTCAAAATAAAACACCGTTTTATTTTGAAAAATAAAATGAGTCGTTTAGATTAATCGACTAATCGGTTAAATAGTAGACAGATTAATCAATAGAAAAATAGTCGTTAGTGCAGCCCTACTTGAATGCAGCCAAAACTAACTCATGATATTTTAAAGCCTATATACTTACACAGGGGTTTTATTTACTCTCAAACATTGTCATGTTGAAAATGGGTGGAACTTCTTTATGAGGGAAAGTTTTCAACTTACAAAACAAACAAGATAGTATTATCAAAGTGAAATTAACGATAACAGGTCGACTAGTGGACTCACTCATATAGTCCTGAGGAGAGTGTAACAGTCTGGCAAACAGTCTGGCTATTTAGGTTGTATTTGTCAGGCCAAGAGTGTTTCCTGGTTATCTTGTAGATCTCTGTTGTTTTTTGAGTTTTCATGTTTGCACTCTGTTTCTATTGCTGTTTCCTGTTTTATTTTGTAGTCTGTTCCTTGTGTGTTGTTTCTGTCTTCACTTCCTGTCGGTGATTGTCTTCCTCTGCCCTCATGTGTTACACCTGTGTTCAATTGCCTTCCATGGTGCTGTCATGATCTCCTGAGCTTTGTATCCCCGCGTAAGCCTCGTGTTTTGTTTGTTAACTGTTTAGTGTTAATGTTTTGTTTGTTTTGTTAAAAAACTTATGTAATTTAATGACCTTTTACTTTATAATCTCTGCATTTGGGTCCATCTCTGCATCTAACCGTAACAGAGAGGTCTAATCAGAAAGTACATCCGGCATGGACTTTAGGTAGCCAGAGATATTAAGCTGATAAGGAAAAGGTGTTGGGGAACATTTATTACCTTCGCCAAGCAGGTGGATTTTTTCCACCTGTCCCTTTGTTTGTCGATTGGTTTGTTCGGATTCAGAAAACTTAATTAATCCCAAAAGGGAAATTCACTTTATAATCTATCCCATTCATGTAAATAGAATAAACACAATATTTAAAAACATAACTGACAGCAGCAATCAATACAGTGCTCAGATCCAGAGGAGCCAGTTGAGAACAACAGTTTCAGGAAGGAGACAATCCACAGTGTTATGGGTGGCTGAGATGCCTGCAGGTTGATTACTCTTCTTATAGGACATGTGATTCAATTCAAGAATTCTTTGCAGTTTGGTCAAAGTTAAACTCTCTAACTGTGGTTTCTAATCCCACCACAGGTTCCAATGGACAAGGTCAAAAATTTCAAATGGAGGTTGTTCCTCCTCTTCATTTGTACCTTCATCTTCCTCTGCATCCTCAGTGTGAAACTGCCCATGATGGATTGGTCAAATCCAGGACCCTACAGACTGAGCAAAACGTGTCCCTTTCATGTCTCTGATCAGACCATCACCCCCCTCAACAACACCAAGCACCTACTGGTGTCGGCCTTCATGGACCAGAGGGTGAAAGGCTTTGATATACGCATCATTGGCATCTTCAGGAATGACTCCATCCAACCCCTTCACTGTCGCTTCTGCTGTGAAGGTTTCTTGTCGATCACAACTCCAGCAAAGATTTCACAACATTTAAGCGGACGTGGATTTCCCTTCATCGGGACAGATGTCATGTGTCCGATTCCTGAAAACTGCAACGCGACACATGTCACTCTTCTGACTCAGCCAGAGAGTGGGATTGCACCTAAACAGATTTGGCTCCCGATAAGAAACAGGAAGACCAACATGGACGAGGAGGAAAAGCTGCAGTTTAACTTCACAGTCTGCATCTCCAACCTGTTTGGAGACTACAACAACGTGCTTCAGTTCGCCCAAACCCTGGAGATGTACAGGTCAGTGCAGAAGAAGCCCCACAAAACTTGGTCAGAAATAAACAACACCTGACACTGCCACAACAAATACCGCAAACGCTGCAAGGCGTCAGTTTCAGGGATTCTGGATTTCATCCAGTTATTCTCGTCGAAGGGAGCGTCAAGTGGCTTAAATGTCACTGCAGCGTTTACAACTCGTGCACTCACATTTGGCATCCTGTCAGTATGCTGTAATAAGGCTGCAGGCAAAGATTTCAGATCAAATCCTCCTGGGCTTAAGAGAAGGAAGCAACTCAATAGGACAAACATAAAGCTCCAAGCGACACAACATCCATCCAGGATCATTGTTTCCACCATGACTGACTGAATTATTTCGCTGCAATCTGCATGCAGGGTGACAAAAGTCTTCAAACATTTGAACTTAAGCAAGACTACTAAGACAAGGAGGCCCATTCTTAAAAAACACAGCCCAGTTTTAAAATCAAACCATATACGCTATACTGCAGTTTAAGGCCAGACTTATGATGCCTCCCCAATTTGAAGATAACTTTTCAAAACTAACGCTGTGTCTGAAATGATTCACTAGCTCCTATTTTACTAGGGTCTTCTGGACTAATTAGTGAACCCATCAGCAAAAGTAAGAAATGGTTTCAGGTTTTCCCAGTGCACCGATGATGTCATTGTCGCAGGATTATGACTCACAACAACAACAGTGTCGGAATGATTACATTAAGCATTTGGACAGCTCTACAAAATGGTGAAACACACACTATACAGTGTACTACATAGTAATTAGTTGGTGATTTCTGACACAGCTTTAGTTAAATTCATTCATTTAATTATGGGACAATTTGTACCAGACTCACGCACATATTTGAAACTGGTGGCGCCCCCTATTGTTGATTTCAAATATAATTTTGCACATGTGATTCCAAACTCTTCAACTTCAAAATGGTGTACTGTTTTTACTGTCATCATATATATATTTTATTGTTATGTTAAAGAAGAAAACAAATGGGGGGGGTATTTGTGGTACCCCCTATTCCTACTCATGACATGATATCTACCAAGATTTATGATCACTTGAGAAATTGGTAATATTGTAATGGACCGGGGTTATGTTTATGTGTGATTTTGATGTTCAGTAAAACAGTTAATTTAAGAAGTGTTCTGATGTCCTAAGGTCAGTGAAGGGGTCAAGGGTGGGACATGTGATTGTGTAGACCAATAGGATGGGGTTGTTTGGTGAAGAGAGTCTCTCATTGGCTGGTTTTGCGGGGGAGAGGGAGTCAATGAGGAAGTGAAGTTGTTGTTGAGTGCGGGTTACCGAGTGAAGCGAGAAGCGCACATGTTCGTGTAAAGGTAAAATAAAAGTTGTTAACGACGAAGAAGCTTCCTGTCCTCTGTAAGCGAGGACGTTACAATATGTTAGGGCCAATTTCCTGTTAAGCTAACACCTTGTGACATTTATTGGTCAGAATCCCTTGAAATATCTTCAAAAATGAGATAAGCTTCCTTCATCTTTAATTCAGCTTGGTCAATGGTGATTTAAAATCTGGTAGCGATTGGTTTAACACAGGGGTGTCCAAACTACGGCCCGCGGGCCAACTGCGGCCCGTCATCCATTTTGAATTGGCCCACATCAATGTCTAAAAATATAATATATAAAAAAAAAATGGCAATTAGTCATGGCACTTTGTTTTGCTTTATTTTTGAAGAAATTGTACTTTCTTGATTCTTGATGTTCTGGGTTTGTAACCTCAGGGTTGATGCACTTAAGGCCGGCGCATGCCTCTGCGTTTTCAGAGACACGTGATTGTGTACTGCGTGCATTGCCCAATTTTTGTAACTATACGACAAAGCTACGCAAGCCTCACACAGCCCGAAAGGCTGTGATTGGTCCCCTAACTACATCCTTTCCGTATTCACATTTCCGGTTTCATGCCCCATAATAATGGCAGAAACCAAGGAAGACCTAAAAGAACGAATATGGACCAAATAGAAGAGCGTTTGGAAAAAGAGGTCCAAAAGTATGACCACTTGTATAACCCGTCACTGAGGGAATACAAGGACACGCAGATGGCCTGCAGTTCCTGGAAGGAGATCTCGGCTAACGTCGGTTTGCAGGTCGATGAGTGTACGAAGCTGTGGAGAAAGATCAGGGACAAAATTGTCCTCCAGAAAAAGTAATAAAGTAATAAACAGTTGTCGTATATTCGTTAGAGTAGATAGACGTGGTTGAGTCGGACTGTCAACAGTCCGCTCCAGGGCAGGGGGGCGTGGCGGCGTGAGTGGCCCAGACCTTCATATTTTTTTCTGTATATGGCCCTCGGGACAAAGTTTGGACACCCCTGGTTTAGGAGATGTAAAGAATAGATTGATCATGACCATAAAACATTTTATATGAGTTGTCTGACTGAAGTGCAGTTCAGGTTCAGTTCACCCACATTCGAACATTTATTGCAGAAGGCGTCGCTCCATTTATTTGAACCTTTGCATCACTTTTGCCCTCAGGTTGCTGGGAGTGGGCAGAGTGGTGATCTATAACACTAGTTGTGGCCCAGAGCTCGATCGTCTGATGCAGATCTACAGCCAGGACGGCTTACTGGAGATAGTTCAATGGCCCATCCACCAACATCTGATTCCATCTAAAGGTTGTGTCTTCTCAAAGCACGGAGGGGATGTGCACTACTTTGGCCAGTTAATCACGCTCAATGAGTGCATTTACAGATCCATGGAGCGCTCACGCTACGTCTTGCTGAACGACATCGATCAGATTATAATGCCTTACCAACACGACAACCTGATGTCTATGATGAACATGCTCCAAGAGCAGCATCCAAATGTAGGATATTTTTCCTCTGTATTTAAGAATAACTCAACATTTACACATTTCTTGCAATTTGCACTCATTTGTTTTCGAATTCTTTTATTTCATGCCACTTCGTCAAACCTGAATCAATGTTCTGCAGGCTGGGGTGTTCATCATAGAGAACCATTCATTTCCAAGGACACCCTTTGAGGGACACAAATCAGGTCCACTGCCTCAATGGAGAGGGGTGCCAGGCTTTAATATTATGGAGTACATCTACAGGGAGGAGCCGGACAGAACCAAATTCATGCCCAACAAGTTGATAGTTAAGCCAAGGTAGGATACTTTGTCAGAATGCTGAGCTGTTTTTTAGACATGATCTCTTTCACATATGAAGAATGCAACAGGAGTTTGTCCGGGTCAGAGACGTTCACAACAGGACAATGTACAGAACATCCAGGCGAGGGGTGGAGTCTGGGTAGAGCATAAAAGAAGGCAGGACATAACGTATACATTTTGCTGCAGAAAGCAACGTTATCGCCCAAAACTCCCGAATCTCACTGTCTTACTCAGTGAACATCTTTTTCATCCTGAGATATGTCCATGTCCTCAAAGGTCGTGTATAATAATGTAGCTGAATGTGGCTCAAAAAGCTACAGATATTTTAAAAGAAACTGTTGAAATGTATAAATGATAATGAACATAAACACCTTACTGAATGTCTACTTGACTGTGTGTGGATCACAGGGCGGTGGAGCAGACCTGGGTACACAAAGTGCTCAAGCAATTCAACGAAGAGTTCATGGTTCCGATGGAAGTCTGTCGGCTCGTCCACTGCCGAATGGTTTACGGAAAATCACAGCTGGAGCAACTCCGTGTAGACACCCGACTGTGGGACTTCTCAGATGAACTATTGACCAGCGTGATGAAGATGCTGAGGAGAGCCGGGCTGCTGAGCTCCGAGGTGGAGTGACAGATTGGATAAACAGGCTGAGTGAATGCACATTCTCATCAGCAGGACATATAAAAAACGTTTGAAAAAGGAAAGAACGATACTGAGCTTTCACATTTTTAATGGGCAGAGGGCCGATGTCTACTCACTATTATACAGAGCAGGTTGGCAACTAAAAGGGGACAAGGGCCCCGAATCTCTGGAGCGACTTGCCAGAGGAAATTAGGCTGTCAAAGTCAGTAGCTGTTTCTCAATTCAGGCCCGCATCCTTCAGCAGACTTCAGGATTTCATATCTGCCAGCTGCTTTTCACTGCATTGCATCGGCACCAGAGAGGATCCACCCGCCTGGATCCTCTGTTACTTAGAAATGACGCATTTACCAGCAGCATTTGAAGGAGCATTTGGCACCAATGGCCTTTAAATGCAGCCTCTGAAGGATGCTGCCCCTGAATTTGGATAGCCAGTGTCATATTTTAAGTCCCTTCTTCAAACGTACGTTTACCAGAGTGCCATACGTGATGTGCACCTGCCTTTGTAAGCTCATATTACTTTCTTGATATATGTCCCTTTAATTAAACACCCTACTATATATTTTGTATAAAACTGTGTTTTATATTAAACTGGGCCTAGTGCCATGTATAAACGTAGCTACCCTGTTATAGTGCATTCAATATTAAGGTATTCAAATAATACACAGGTTCAAATAACATGCATGGAGAAGGAAGTGAATCCCCAAGCCATCTGTGGATGGCTCACATACTCCCACATTAGTGTGATGTCTGACCCTGATGAGTAGCACACAACTTATCTAACCGTGGACGGATGGAGGTTGTCAGGCAGAGGGTCATATCAGTCTCAGGCTGCAGTCTTGACCTGTATTTGTTCTTCAGGTACATGCGTGAGGAAAATCCACCTTTGCAAAGATATGTTAATGCAAAGGGCAAAAGGCTCATCATAGCAAGAGATCCAGAACTGGGTGAGCAGTTAACTTGCATATAGGTTTCTGATCATACTGTCAGTGGATAGTTCAAAGAGCTGATCCTCCTCTGTCACTGTCAGGTGTTTTCCGTCTGCTGCGTTGTCTCTGAATGGAAACAGTATCCATGTCTTGTCCCTGCGTCAGCTTCAGAAAAGTAGTTCCTAAATTGTCCTTCGAGCCCCCAAGTCCCCAAGAATTGCGCGTGTTATGGGAGAGCACAGCAGAATCTCCCAGCTCAACAGAGAAGAGAAGCGTTTGCAAAGCACTCTTCTTGACTATATTGACAACTTTCACGGCCGAGTCCATGACATCTGACAATTCAGCACTCAGGTCTTTGGCAACAAGTGACTCCCTGTGTAGCCAGCACTGCGTCCAAATCACTTGCTGAGCCACATCTCTTACACGTGCTATTAGTCCACTTTTTAAACTAGCCATGGCTCTTGCACCGTCGGTGCACAGCACAATACACTTGGCCCATGGAATGCAATATTCTCTGAAAAAAACATCAATTACTTTGAAGATTTCAGAACTAGTTGTGCGTTTAGGAAGCCGCTTACAAAACAAAAATTCCTACAAAATTTCCTTTATATCAACAAAGCGCACAAATGCCAGAAGCTGGGCGTCCTTTGACACATCTGTTTATTCATCCAATTGTAATGCAAATGCATCTGCCAACTTCAGCTTCTCTATGAGTCGCACCCTCACATCAGATGCTATCTCGTCAATACGATGAGCAATGGTCACAACGTCTCTTTGTAGGCAAGATATCAGTCGTTTATGGACCCTAGAAGTCTTCAGTGGTTGGCCACCCGGGAGAGAAAACAATCTTCTACCTCTGACATTTAAGAGAGGATCGAAGTGACTGGGGTTCCGTACTGTCTTCATAGGGATCCAAAGACCTCTCTTTGGTCATTTTATATATCCGGTGAGATGTTGAAATTCAGATTTTCTAATGACTGCTTAGAGGATGTCTCAAATAGAAAATCAAACAGACATAGGAAATAACACGTTTATGGTTTTATTTGGAACGGGTGTATTAGTCATTGTCTCTGGATTATTGTTGTTAATGATGTTTTTCTGACCCATCCTCATGGCAATCATCCTAATTGAAGACATTTTTCCTGTTTTGTGAGACAAAAACAAGAATTGATAAAGATCGGAAACCAGGGAAGTAAGAGACTTCCGGACCCAGAGGATCCAAGTTTGGACTCTATGATTACAAGAGTGGATCGGGAAAGTTTGACATTTCTTCCAATATGGTCCAGAGAGTTTGCTTTTGCTCAAAATGGGTCATTCAGTATCGACAAAATTAAACTCCTAAGAAAAAAAACAATAAAAAGGTCACAAATGTTGAATGACAGAAGATAAAAATAAATTTCTTGAAATGTGGGGAAAAAAATGCTTAAACAGTAAAAAAGAAAATGAGATTAAAGGACCTAAGAAAGTTGAAAAGAAATCACAAAGATCTCTGTATCCTCCATTTACAGGGTCTGCTCGACCCCTGAATTCCTCCTCCCCAACAACAAAACCCTCCTCAATATGATGCAGTGACATGACCAGACTCTACCAACCAACAAAGAGTCAGTCACTGACGATCTGACTCGTCTTCCTCCACATTAGGGCACACGTAGGTCACTGCATCGGGCTTGAGGATGCTCGCTTAGCAGAGGTCAGGCGCAATGCTGAACGTCAGCAGAAATTTGTTTTTGTTAACTTGTTTTATTAACTAATGAATGTAACCTCTGGAGTGAAGGTGTGTGTGTGTGTGTGTGTGTGTGTGTGCCTGCGTGCCAGGGTCGTCCCTGAGAAAGTGGACAGACACAAATGCCTGATCTGAAGGTCATTAGTGACTTTTGCCAAGGCTGTCTCTGTGCTATGATTAGTGCTAAGCCCAGACTGAAAGACTTCATATATATTATTTTCCTGGAGAAACTCACACTTGACGAGGGGTTTGATTACCGCTATTTAAAAGGAATGTGGTTAATATCCTGATGATAATATATAAAATATTACATTTTTGTCCTTCAATTAAAATACACATGCGTAGATCAGGGATTCTGGGAATTTAACAGTCTGCCATTCTTTTAGTTCAAGCCATACATAAAGGTAGCTCCCAAAAAAGAAGCCCCTGGTGGCTGGCTTCAGTACAGTTTATCAACCCACTTCCTCCATGTAAATGGATCAGGCAAGGACCAAATTTAAGGCAGCTCTTATCACACAGATATGCATTCGGGTGTTGTCTTTTCCCCGATGGTTTTAAATAGTTATAGTTACGTGATGATATGTGAGACTGATTTAAAGAGCAAGCTGTGAGTCCACCGTCTGAGAACAACATCACTTCGACTTAGAGCAAACAGGAGAACGACGTTTCCACTGGCAACAATTAACGGCTGTTGGCCTTAATCCATCACTTTCTAAGTTTTGTTTTGATTCACCCACATAGACTTCTGAGTTGATCACAGTGTTGAAAAGCTCTTCACTTATCACTGCATTTCCACAGTATTGCAAACAGATTTGCAAACAGTGAGTGAGTGATAAGGACTACTTTTGTCCGACAACACACAAGCCAACCTTCCTTCTTGCTGTTTGGGTTTATGGAGCCTGTGATGAACCCGTCTCACATAACTGAGACCATCAAAAAGTTCCAGACTCCTTTGTATTTTCAGGTCATGGAAAAACCGCTGTTTTAATTTACAGATTTACAGATTATAAACATTGACATAATCTAATGAAAACTAACTTTTCTATAGTCGACAAAGAACCTTTCGACTCTAATATAATATTTTCTCCTTCCCTTGGATTGGTGATCAGCAATATTTCCAGAAAAAACATCATTATTAAAATGAAATTTGTATCATATGAAGTGTGAGATCCTCTCTCCCCGGGTTGACGGATAAAGAGCAGGGTTCAGTGACACCTAACACAAGGTTTCCTTCGCAGTATTGTCTCATGCATTGTGTTTCTGCATGACACAGATGTAGGCCAACTGTCTGTGGTCTCTTTTCTATTCACTGTGCTTCTGCTGTTATCTAAAAAGGCCCCAGGTGCCTCCCTGCAAAGAAACAGTCCCACCCACGGTTGAGCAGTGATCCGATGTGAGAGAGGGCAGGACACCTTTCGCAACCAGGCAGAAGCAGAAGGACGTGGATTTCAACATTAATTCACCTGCCCCTACTGGAGCTCCTGCACTTCAGCTCTGAGTGAGTATCAGTATTTAGGATATTTATTTATGCTTGACTAAACTTATAATGTTTTTTTTAACATGTTCATATTAATGAATATAATATTAAAACTATTTAGAACACTTTTCTTTAAGATAAGATAAGATAAGAAGTCCTTTCTTAGTCACGTAATGGGGACATTTGCAAGGTTACAGCAGCAGAAGACAACACAGAAGTAGCATGCAGTACTTGGGTGAAGGAATATAAAGAAATAGACATGTACAACAATATATAAAAAAAATTTAAAAATGTGATTAAACTGGTATATACAGATTAAATAAATATACCAAGTAATTATACTTTCTTGATTCTTGTTGTTCTGGGTTTGTACACTCAAGGTTGAATGCATAAAGGTGTCAGCTAAATGAAATGTAGTGTTAAGTAACAAACAACTCATACAAAGAAAAGTCGACCCCTGAAGAAACATGTTGTGTAGTGTACAAATACTTTGTTACTGTACTTAAGTAGATTTTTCACATATCTGTACATTACTTCCTCGAGATCAGGGGTTTCAACTAAAATTTAGAGAGGTCCAGTTAGATGAAATGTCTTGAACCAAAGGTACGCAAGATCATAATGTCTAACTATTTGGTGTGATATATATATTTAAGTAACCTAGTAGTTGTATAAACATCTGCATGTACTAAATAACTGACTGTCAAATCAAATGAATTCAGTCTGATTCAAAAACTTTTTGACAGTATTTATTGTCACGTAACATAGAACTGGACATATATGTATGATTGCAGATACGTAAAATGTTCTCTCATTAACTAAATAAAAGAAGTGCTGCATTTCAAAATAACAGAAAATAAATAAAATGGGAGAATTGTGCTTGTTCAAATGAAGGGCGTTACTTCAGAAAAATTAAATAAAGGGAGAAAAAGCTAAAATTGTACAGATAATAAATCACCAAACCATCCAATGGGTGTGGCGATGTGTGTACAAAGGGCAGGGACTTAATCAAAGCGAGCACATCCCCATCCCACAGCATATATTATACTGTGGTCTATTAGTGTTCTTAGGCAGACACAAGAGGCACTTGTTTATTCTGTTGTGTTGGTTCTTTGATACTTAATTACATTAAATATTATCTACTTTAACACTCTTACTCAAGTCATTTTCTTACGGGTGACTTTTACTTTTACTGGAGTCCCTTTCAGGTAAGATATCTGTACTTTTACTCAATAATGGCTTTCAAGTACTTTATACACCACTGCCTGATTTGATCAAACTTGACAGCAGTGTTGGGAGGACAATGTGAGGATGAGACGCACTACTCGTGTTCTTCATGAGAAATCAGCTACAACAATCAACTGGGGATAGGAATTATCTTTCAATTTGTTAAACTTGATGATGTTCTGTTAACATATGAGTGTTGGTCGGGGTCATTTTAAATGGAGGATATATATATATACACTACCACTACCCTATTACGATTACATTGTGCTTCACAGAAAACAAATGTAGATTGAAAGAATAGAAATAAAGAATTTATTTTCTACTGAGATTAATGATTGTAGGAAATAACTTCCCTTAGTGCTTTTGGTGGCCTGTAGGGCTATCAAATGTTTAAAAGAAATTATTGTTTGATATCTGAGCCCTCTGTAGAAGCAGTGTTGAGCCATATCACACTTAAAAAGAATGAGTTCCAAGTTCAGTTCATGCAAACGAAAACGTTCATAGTTCATTTTTTAATGGGACGATTTAGATGACAAACTTAGTACTTAGTAGAACTAGTACTAGTGCGTATTGGTTTAGAGACAAAACAACGTCCATCTGTGGCTGTAGCATTAGTATAAAGTCTATTTTCTCCGTAAGGTAACGTGTCAACGCACAGACAATTGTAAAAGGCTTTATATGTTGTGTTAACTGCTCTGTTGTTGGAACTGTCGGACATGTACGGGTAGTGAAATAGTAAAGGGGTGTCACAGGAGTGTGATTTGTGTGTGTGTGTGTGTGTGTGTTTGCGTAGTTGGGTGAGGTTGGCCAAGTAGGGTATCCAAGATGGATGTAACCATCATGGCATCCAGTAAAAGACAACAAAGTCGATAGTCAGCAGTCAGGACAATGGTTGCTGCCTAGCTGAACCATATAACCGGATTGCCTTGGTGAGGGAGCTGAAACAGGAGGAGGAAAGTGCATGTGGGGGAGGAGACAATGGCTAAACTCAGTTTAAACAAGTTTGATTACAAGGAATTTAAATTGGAAAACAACGCTTTGCTCTCTTCATTCCCTGCACCCACAACTCCAGCGCTCCAGTTGGATTGGTTTTATCTCTCCTGATAAGCTTCTTCAGGACGTGATGCTGGTTTGACCTTTACCCCAGAAAAACTAGACTGCTACTGAATAATGGAGGGTAATAATGGCTTTGCAGCACAAAAAAATAAGTAATAAAATAAAACTCAATGCCTCTGCTCACACTGAGCAGTTACTGCCGTTGACTCCTTTCACATTCCCAGCTAAATTAGGGCATTACCCCAAGTGTCACTTTTCCATCACTGCAGATAGGATAAATCCTATGTCGCCTGCAGTCATTTGAATGCCGATTGAATGCATTTGCCACTGCAAAAACAAGCAAGATGTTAGCAGATGCCAGTGTTTTTTTGACCAGTGGAAAATGGTTTTTATAGAATGATAAGAATGAACTTTTTCTGATCAACAAATTTTCCATTATCATCAGTTGGCAGCTGCCTGATTTATATTTGATCATTTTACACAACAATTCTCCTGATCATCCTTTAAACGATCAATCGACTTCCTTCATAAACCCATAACTGACCATGAAATAAAACATGGGCCTTTTTGTTTAGACACAAGTGTAATTTATAATTTTACCTGTGTAGCTTTGTGTACTCAAATTCATTGCTGAAAACCTCGTGACTGCCCTCTTTAGGTGAATTGCAGCCAATGTCGGTGAGACGGTACTAACAGGAATTGGACAAGCTCTCTTGTAGATTAGCTCTGGTGGAGGGATCATGAGCTAAATAAGATAGATGGAGCGTGCCACTCTGAGAGGAGTGCAGCGGAATAGTCCAAGTGGTACAAGCCCTTTTATAACAGCTAAGATTGAAAGAAATTATTAAACTGCAAACTGATTTTCTAAATGTTCCTATTCCAAGGTGTGTCATATAGGCAGCGATCACCAGGGTTACTTTTTTGCGTTAAAATAACCTTTTTGTGCCTGTTGTGCTAGCTTGAGCTCCAAAAAGTTAACATCTCTATATCACCCAGCTCTTACTGAACAAGTTACAATAATAATATTTAGCACCGATGTGCATGTGAACTGAGAATAGGTCCAACTGCAAGGTTGTATCCTGGGATTTAAAGAATAAATATTGGACCATCCAAACAAAATTCCCCTTTACATTTAGATCTCACGTTGTAGCTGGTGTCAGGCTCTTGATCAATGATGATGTTGGGGTGAAGTTAATATTGTAACTAGACACAAAACAGTAATGCTACACGTGGGTTGGGTGTCTGATCTCACTGTGTTTGCTTTGTTCCTTATGTCTAACTTCTCCCTCTGTGGTTACTTATTCTACCGCAGGTTGGAAATCTCTCTTATGTGATGGACAAGATAAAAGACTTAAGACGGAAGCTCTTCCTCCTCTTCAGTATTACCTTCGTCAGCATTGTCATCTTCACCGTCAGCTCACCCAGGAGGAACAGATCTATCCCGGCTACGAGCATTTACCCCTCTCATGTCTCTGATCAGACCATCACCCCCCTCAACAACACCAAGCACCTTCTGGTGTCGGCCTTCATGGACCAGAGGGTGAAAGGCTTTGATATACGCATCATTGGCCTCTTCAGGAGAGACTCCATCCAACCCCTCCATTGTCGGTTCTGCTGTGAAGGTTTCTTGTCGATCTCCACTCCAGCAAACATTTTACAACATTCAGACAACTTTGGATTTCCCTTCGTCGCGACAGATGTCATGTGTCTGATTCCTGAAAACTGCAAAGCTACACATGTCACTCTTCTGACTCAGCCAGAGAGTGGGATTGCACCTAAACAGATCTGGCTCCCGATAAGAAACAGAAAGACCAACATGAACAAGGAGGAAAAGTTGCACTTTAACTTCACAGTCTGCATCTCCAACCTGTTTGGAGACTACAACAACGTGCTTCAGTTCGCCCAAACCCTGGAGATGTACAGGTCAGTGCAGCAGAAACGCCACAAAACTCTGTCACCTTCTCTATGACATACTTTAGTCATGCTCTCATCAAGTTATTTCAGAAGATGAAAGGAAAATGGCAGACATTTTCCAGAGTTTTCCTTTTCATGTTTGAGGAATGCAGCAAGTGATTCTTTGGACACGTTCACAACGACAGGGAACCAAACGGTTCATTCCTGTTCCCCTCTGGATGATTTTTCAACAGTGGACATCGTTAATGGCAAACATTTGGTAAATATCAGCACACTAGAATCACCATTGTCCACATGAATGCTGACATTAGCAATTTGCCCGAAGGTGCATATAATGTCTAAGCACAGCCCTACAAAGGGATAGCATTAGCCTGCAGACAAGATCTAGTTAAAACTATCATATCTTGATAAGTGTTATCATCAGACTCTGCTGCAGCTAACTTTATAGAGAGCTTAACAGCACATTTTGGTTCATCAGCCTCCAACTTTACTTTAAAGATCTTAAGATCTATTCTGCTACTTGCCGTGTACCAAACAAGTCATGATCAAAGTTAGTCCCATCAACTAACACGGAGGAAGCTAGGTTTATGACATATTCTGCACCCTGCCACCAGGGGACGACCAAGAAGTTTTAGCTTCACTCTTCCTGACACGTCTTCCAATTTATACAGTCGATGGGAAACCAACACCTGCCTGGCGACAACAAGTTTAATGTGCTTTTGTAATATGTGTAAGCTAATGATTTAACCTTGGCATCACTTTTGCCCTCAGGTTGCTGGGAGTGGGCAGAGTGGTGATCTATAAAACCAGCTGTGGCCCAGAGCTCGAGCGTCTGTTGGAGATCTACAGCCAGGACGGCTTCCTGGAGATAGTTCCTTGGCCCATCCACCAACATCTGAATCCATCTACAGGTTGGCTCTTCTCAGAGCACGGAGGGGACGTGCACTACTTTGGCCAGTTAACCACGCTCAATGAGTGCATTTACAGATCCATGGAGCGCTCACGCTACGTCTTGCTGAACGACATCGATGAGATTATAATGCCTTACCAACACGACAACTTGATGTCTCTGATGAACATGCTCCAAGAGCAGCATCCAAATGTAGGATATTTTTGTGTGTATTTGAGAATATTATTTATAAGATCAATTTGTTTTTCTTTATTGTTATATTTGTCTTTCCATCTTCCATGCTGTGTCCTACTCTGTAGACAGGGGTGTTCCTCATCGAGAACCATATTTTTCCCAAAAAACACTTTGAGCCAAGTGGAAGGTTTCACCTGCCGCAATGGAACGGGCTGCCAGGAGTTAATATTCTGGAGCACATCTACAGGGAGGAACCCAGCATAAACGTATACCATCCGCACAAGATGATAGTTCAGCCAAGGTAGGTGGATTTCTCTATAGATTTTAAAGTCTTTTTGAATATTGAATTAAATACCACTTGAATACCTTGTATATTTTTTAATTTTCTTTTTTGCCATGAATTTTGTGAAGGACCACTAAAAGGTGTAATGGAAATTTACTTAATAACTTATTATCTCATGCTTTCAGCAGACATTTGAATCTAGGGTACAGCTCAACATAAACTTTATGGGGCACCCACTGCATGCGAGCCCATCGTCTAATCATGTCTTGCAGAAGTTGATCCTGATATCACCTTTTCATGGGACCGTTGGCTCTAGCCTGGTTTAACTGAGTTTGTGCTTCGTTTGAATAACTCAGCTGACCAACATCCTAACCCCACATGATACTATTCCCTCTCAAACACATTTAGAATGCAGCCTATCAGTCACACCTTATCAGACAATAAGTTCCAGAAACAAAACAATACATTCACACACATCCCTCTGCTTGTTTTGGGATCAAGAGGTAACCCACACAGAGACAATTAAATATGAGCACAGACACATTTCATCTCACTTGCAACCTCCACATTGCCTGTGCGATCCTTTCTGCAGAAAGAGACAACTTGTCTCAGAACCTCATTTGTTGACCAAATTTCCACCACAATGGAGACCCTAAAAAGTAATGAAATCACTGGGAGTGTATTATTAACAAATATCTGTTACCAAGTGATGTCTCTGTGCAAACACAGGTTGGTGGAGCAGACTTCAGTGCACGAGGTGATCAAACATATGGGGAATCACTTCCAGGTTCCACAAGAGATCAGTCGGATCATTCACGTCCGCGTGGCCCTACAGGGGGCGCTGACGGTGGAACAGCTCAATGTGGACAACCGACTGTGGGACTTCCATGAAAAACTGGTTCCCAACGTGGACAAGGCGCTGAAAAGAGCGGGACTGCTGAACTCGGAGGGGCAGGGCTGATGGACGGGACTGCACGGACAGGAGAACTCTGAATTAAACGCAGTTCAAGTGTCAAGGATAGTCTGGAGAGCTGCAGAGGTGCTGGTTGATGATAAATGGGACTAATTGGTTTATTTTTTTTTATTTAGTTATAGGTTGCAGCCAGCTCAGGTCTTTTTCTTCACTGTCCCTCATCACATCGACATTAATTACAGTAAATTATGAAAATCCGTAATTAGATTTCCTTGAGACAGGTGATAACAGGTTGAGCTTCTGATGGGAAAATGCAAAATGTGAGAGAAATCAAAATGTCCAATACACCTGAGGGTATATTCTTGTTATGGGGCTTTTTATCTAAAGTATGTATTTATATTTTTGGAATAAAGGAAAGTTATGCAAAATGCCTCACATATTCTCTTTTGTGGCCAAGTTGGAACTGCACGCAGTCCAGCACCCCCGCCCTCTTCTTCCGCAGCCATGCCTCTGAAATGTGTGCAGAATGTGGTTTTGTCTTGTCAATATGCATGGATGTCTCTGGAGAAGATGTCGTCTTGAAGGCGGCAGATGCTGCTCCAAAATCTTGATGTACTTTACAGAAGTGTAAGGTACCTTTAACAAGGGCACTTACACAAGCCCATACCAGGACAGACACTGTTTTTTTGACTTGTAGCTGTTAAGAGTCTGGACAGTCCTTAACATCTTTGGTCTGAAGTACACAGCGTCCATTTCTTCCAAAAAAGACCTGAAATACTGACTCGTCTGACCAAAATACACGTTTCCACTGTGCTGGGTCCATCCCGGATGCCTTCGAGCCCAGACAAGTCGACGGCGCTTCTGGACACGGTTAACATAAGGCTTCCTTTTGGCACAGTAAAGTGTTAACTGGCATTTGTGAATGTAATTACTTATTGTAGTGCCTGTCAAAGGTTTGCCAAAGTAATCCTGAGCCCATGTGGTTATATTGCTTTCAGTCAGCTTAGTCTTGAGCCCTTGATTTTCAGGGCCTAGACATGCTCAAATTCTTACCAAGGTTTGCAGGAAATTCAAAACCCCAACAGCGCCATCTATGGAAAAGCCCCTCAGTAAGCTTTCACCGATCTGTATCATGACTAGACAAAAAAAAGTCTAGTATTACAATAGTAACACACAACAGGAAGCCCGCCATTAGGGTTTAGTTGCCATTTTGGCCGTTTTATAAATTTTTTCTTTGATATACTTGTCCCAGGGTTTTCATCAGATCAACTTCATATGGACATAAGTGTCATTACAACAAGATGGAGATATAAACTACCTCGAATTTAAAGAGTTTTCGTCATACCGTGTGACCGTGGCGTGGCGTCAAAGTTTGATTACACGCCATCAAAACACGATGTTCTGTACCTCAGACATACAAGGTGCAATCGACTCCAAACTAGACATGTAGACAAGAGTCCCGGCATGATGACATCTACACAGAAATTATGAATTAAAATCAGAGCGCCCCCTGGTGGCAACAGGAAATGTCTTGTTTTTGGAACATCTTACACCTGGAAGTGTTCTTCCTCATCACTTACTGCAACCTTTCAAACTGTGTCAAAAGTGTCTCAATACATTGATAATGGCATAAGATTACTGTGACTTTTCGTCAAACGCCATATTAGTGGCGTGGCGTCAAAGTTCATAAATTCGCTGTTAAACACGAAATTGCTGTAACTTCAGTGTCAATGCTTCAGTCTCCCTCAAAATACATTTGTGTATCAACAGCACTCCCCTGAAGGTATGCATATGGTTTTAAGGAATGTGACAAAATAACTGACTAGCGCCCCCTAAAGTGCAGCCCCGGCACTAAGATTGGCCGACATGTACAAAAATCAATAGGGACATTTGTCTATTCATGACAAACAAATAAGTCTGGTGAACCTGTCCTTGGGATTTCATTAGATCAACTTAAACTTCTGTGAATGTTATCTCAACAAGATGGAGATATAAACTACCTAGGTATATATGATTTCATCACACGGTGTGACCGTGGAGTGGTGAGATATTTTGATGATTTGCCAAAAAAGGGATTTATTATAACTTTATTATAACTTTTACTATAGCATTATTCTTTCAGCCTCAAACCTCATTCACACATTCACAGTCCCGCCCTTATCAGATCCATGTGTCATTATTGACTCATCCCAGCGCCAGCTGCTTGGCTGCTTTACAATATACAGCAAGGATTCAATAAGCAAATAATTATTTTTAATTAATTTGTTGTTTATATCGACAGATAATACAGGTTTAAATGTATTCGGAATTATTTCCTTAAATTTTGCTACAGCACTATCAGGTAGACATCTAGAAAATTAGTTTTTTATTAGTGGCATATATTCTGATAATGAAAAATCTAAGGTTATTAAATTATGGTCTGATAGAATTGGATTGCGCGGAAGAAGTGTTAGATGTTCAATTTTGACACCGTATGATAATACAAGGCAAGTGTGTGGTTACAAAAATGAGTAGGTTGGTATACACACTGACTGAAACCAATTGAGACTAGTATCAAAATAAATGCTACGCTAAGGCTATCATTATAATTGTCAACATGAATATTAAAGTCACCAACCATTATAATTTTATCGGTCTTTAGGACTAGGTTTGATAAAAACTCAGGGAAGTCCGTTAAAAATTCAGACTCATCCATTTGATCCTCACCTATACAGATGCTTAGACAGGTTTGAATCATGGATGTCGGTTTTACTTGTAGAAACATTAATTCCATCCTGCCAATGTCAGAGTGATGCTTTTCTTTCAGTTTGGGTTTAGAGTTGAAATGTAGGTTCTAACTGAGCTGCCCTTCCTTATTTTCCTTTTCACTGTGAGCGGGCGCCCATCACAATTGCATTTAATTACATCAACTGACCCTTTGTTCTTGAAAGAAAGGGTGATGGATATGAGAAAGGAAGAGCACATGCTGCCCACTGTGTGAAGGATAGACACACACAAAAACAAATGTGTAAGCCTAATCAACACAGACCTACAAAAATCTAGCATGACTATAATGTCATTATATATTATTTAGTTAATATATTCTTGTTTAAAATATATTTGCCTCATGTATGTACTGATAGAGACACTTCAATATCATTATTTAACATTATGCAAACACAAAGATGAAATAAAGAAGGTGTGGCCTGCTACTGTGCACTGACGTGGGTGTGAAACCATTTGCTATTACATTTTTGTCCTTCAATTAAAATACACATACGTAGATCAGGGATTCTGGGAATTGAACAGACAGCCATTCTTTGAGTTCAAGCCATACATAAAGGTAGCTCCCAAAAAAGAAGCCCCTGGTGGCTGGCTTCAGTACAGTTTATCAACCCACTTCCTCCATGTAAATGGATCAGGCAAGGACCAAATTTAAGGCAGCTCTTATCACACAGATATGCATTCGGGTATTGTTTTTCCCCCGATGGTTTTAAATAGTTACGTGATGATATACATGGGATGAGACTGATTTAAAGAGCAAGGTGTGAGTCCACCGTATGAGAACAACATCACTTCGCCTTAGATCATCAGGAGAACGACGTTTCCACTGGCAACAATTAACGGCTGTGGGCCTTAATCCATCACTTTCTAAGTTTTGTTTTGATTCACTCAGAGACTTCTGAGTTGATCACAGTGCTGAAAGCTCCTCACTCATCACTGCATTTTCACAGTATTTAAGATTTGCAAACAGTAGTGAGTGATAAGGACTATTTTTGTCCGACAACACACAAGCTGTCCTCCCTTCTTGCTGTTTGGGTTTATGGAGCCTGTGATGAACCCTACTCACATAACTGAGACCAAAAAAAAGTTCCAGACTCCTTTGCATTTTCAGGTTATGAAAAAACCTTCAGCTGTTTTTTACAGATTTACAGATTTTAAACATTGACATAATCTTATAAAAACTAAATTTTCTATAGTCGACAAAGAACCTTTAGACTCGAATATAATATTTTCTTCTTCCCTGGGATTGGTGATCAGCAATATTTCCAGAAAAATATACGTAAATAAAAAACAAAAATTTATTTATTTTTGTCATCAAACAAAAACATTTTGAATACACTGGGTTCATTTCTGACCTTTCAAACCAAAATTGAAAGTTTAAGTGAGAGTGGATGAAGTTTACCTGCGTTATTTTACTCATTGATGCATAAAAATCTGCTAGAAACTTACTTTGAATTACTAACTTACTAATTTTAAGTAACTGATACCATTTTTTTTCTTCAAAATAATTTTTAAGAACTTATTTAATAGAGTTTTTACATCCTTTATTTTCTTGATATGTTTTAATCTTCTAGTGTACATTGAGCAGCATTCTATGCTGAGAGAAGTGGAATATAATTAGAAAATTATGATAATTGTTATTATCACAATACAATTTTTATTACCATTATCACTACTATCATATCATTATTATCATCACTACTATTATTAGTAGCACTGCATTAATAGTTGGAGTAGAAGTATTATTACCATTATTAAATTAAATTTGTATAATTATATTAAGTGTGAGATCCTCTCTCCCCTGGGTTGACGGATAAAGAGTGAGTACGTGGACAAGGCGCTGAAGAGAGCGGGACTGCTGAACTCGGAGGGGCAGGGCTGATGGACGGGACTGCACGGACGGGATAACTCTGAATTTATCGCAGTCAGGCATTTGTGAATGTAACTACTTATTGTAGTGTCTGTCATATCTTTAAATGATGCTTTAATAATGGGGTCACGATTGACAGCAGCGACTCCAGCTCCATATGTGCAATATGGGGGCATTCGCATCCGAGATATTTTGGCTTGATTTCTGGAAAGTGGGAGTGGAGACATGTAATCCAACTTTATATACTGTGTGTTATACAAGTGCAATGCTGACTCAGTTGCCAGTCTATAGTTACACCTAGCTTACACTAATGCAGTACAATACATTAGCCTTACAGAACCTCTTTCATAATAAAGTTTTCTTTCTACGTTATTTCAGCCAAAGAAGAAATAAGAGGACAAAAAAAAGACTAACCCCTTAAATTAAACTCCTTTCCATGACCATGAACAAAGATGTCACTGCACACATATTGGACTCGGACACATTTAAAAAAGCATCATCATTTGGAAACTATTTATTGAACATTTGCAACCAGATATCAGTTAAATACAGAACTTTCATTTCTCTCTCTACATCCCCCAACAGCAGGGACTGGCTCCACTTCATTACACTCTGAGAGGAGGGAATGTTACAGGACTTGGTAAGGCGCACACTGTGCTGGAAGTCATTTGGCTTTCTGTCTTCTGATAATAAAGAGAAATTAAATCTGAGTCTGCCTCCTAAATGTCCAGCACTGTTTCCTCTCCTCTCCTTGCAGCTTTTTCACCTGCGGTCAGGTGCCTTTGTCGATCCTGCGCGTACAGACCATGGCGAAAAAGACACAAATGGGAGGCGAGAAGAGAAAACCAGTGTAGACGGCTGAGACGGGCCCCGTACTTAATGCTGTGTAGCCATGTCTGAAAAGCTAAAAGTAAAATGATCAACATGAATATATTAGAAAAATGGCAATTAGTCTTTAATAAACACCTCGCCTCACCTACTCCCAACCAAAGACCAGGGTTATAAATTAAAACTGTCCAAATAAAATCAATCAAACAACCAAGACTTTGGGCCCATTCAGTTCCACTTCAAGACTGGAAAATCCTCACTGAAAAAACAAATGGCACTTTTCAGTCTCTTGAACTGGAATCTAGAATCTCGACTCCAACGGAATCGACCCCCCCAACCCTAAAATCAACTCTTTCTAATTTACATATATGGGTCAGGCGCTCTTCAAGCTTCCACCATTCTAGCAGTTGCTCCCCACAGGACACGGGGGGGGGGGGGGGACTCAGTGGTCTCAGAGGGCTAGGCAACGGGTTTGAAGGTCTGCAGTATGAGGTTGGTTTGGTGGATGAGCCGGTTTGCACTGATGAAGACATTTATCGCCCTAGGAAACGAGGAAAAACAACAACTTGAGAAAACAGAACAGATAAAGGCCCGAACACTGTCTAAACAACTGGAGAAGTATTGCTGGGGAAACAGCATGAATGGAGCCGTTTCTGCCAAGACATTCAAAGACTAATAAGTGACCAGCGGAGTCACTTCAGGCTAACAGTCCTGCCCTCGAGTGCTCTCTTGGTCCTTCATAAAAAGTCGGATGATGAATTAAGAAGTGTATGAGCAGATGGATGATTTGATAACATTGGCATGATATCCAGAAAAACACTTTTAAAAATACACTCAGTTTAATGTCTAACCAGCAACATTAATATACAGCATGTCCTTATGAAACTTATCATGTTGTGTTGTTATCGAAACTGTGAAGACCTGTCAATTACATTTATCTTATCAACCTAATTGACGACTAGACAGCCTTCCGAAAGTGAAGACCAAATCATCTTGATCGCCCCCTGGTGGCTGGCTGCAATGAAGCACATAAACCATCTACTCCATGTTCGTTGATAAAAATGAAGCCACAGCCAGCAGCAGCTCAGCTTGGCACGAAATTTGGAAACACGAGGAAACAATTACCTCAGTACCTTTTTTAAAGTAACCTATCAAACCTAACAGCACTTCTAAAGCTTCCTAGTTAACACATAGTATCTCGTATTTTTAAACACTGTAAAAAACAAATAGCCAAAGTGTGACTTTTTTTTGGCCACAACATCCAATAATCTAATTGTCATTGTAAAGTTGCCAAGCATATTCGAACACAATAATTACAGTGCAAATATACGTTGAATCACACACAGTCGCCCGGTTACACTTACTTTCCGTCTTTGAAGTATGTTTTGAGGGTGTCGCTGAAACTTTTGGAGTATTTCACAAACTCCTTTTTCTGGTGTTCCAGGGCCTTGATAAGCAGAAATAAAAAAAGACACAGAAATGTCATTGTGAAACAAGAACACGTTTTTAACTGTATACAGGTGTGTATTTGTGTGTCTGCGTGTGTCACTCACTCTGCGATTCTGGTACTGATACTTCTTAATGACATTGTTGACTGTGTCCAGGAGCTCTTTTATGGCGCTGGCTATGTCTCTGTCGGTAACAAAAAGGTAATAACAGTTAGAATCAGGCAAAGTCAACAAGACTTGTCAGGGTAAGTGATGTCTGTAGAGAACATGTAATATTTCCACTTCCCTCTTTCTCATGAAAGCTTTTCTAAATGTGTATTGACCTCATGTGACCTCGTTTTTTTTGTCTCCTCCATTTCCTGTTTTGTCTTGTAACGGCGGCTCACTGTTGCCAAAAACCTCAAACGTAGCGGTTCTATAAGAATAATCTTTGGTAGAATGTTACCTCTGGCATTAACGCTCTGTAGCAGCAGGGTCATAACATTTTCATGATGGAAAAACAAAGAACAGCAATGCTCGTCAGAAACATGAAGAATGAATCACTACCCTAGCTGGTTTTGTATTTGTTGGTCTAGTGGATAATGTGCATTTTTAAAGCTGAAAGTTTCAGGGAAGAAAGGATTTGTAGCTTGTCAGACTTGTCAGAAAAATAATCAGCCTCTATTTTCATCTTTCACTTATCTATTTTTGGATGGAGAAAGGGCATGATCATTCTCTCCAAACGAAAGATTAGCTACTTTTCTCAGCTTTTCACCATTGTAAAAACTGAAAACCTTTGGATTTTTCTGATGGAACAAACTGAGACATCGGAAGACATTACACTGCATTCTTGGGAAATGTGTGATGGTCACAATCAGCTTATATGGAATAATGATGGAAAGCTGGGCAGACGTTATATGAAATGGTATAAAAATTAAGAGGCTTATGTGTACCATATAAATAAATGTACATCTATATGAAATTCATATGCGATCCTGTGTAGTATAATATTACACAGTTGGATACTAGTTTTATTGAATCAAAATGAGTCTCAAGTGTGTGTGCCTATGTGTGTTTGGAGCTAAATGCTGACACACATGAAATACAATGTTGGAGAAGTTAAAGATATTTTAAGAAGAGCCTGTGCACTATACATAAGATCAGTATTTAAGTTGTTATGTGTACATTACATATATTTATTTGTGATTAATTGTCGAGCCCGACCATATGGATTTTTGGACATATTGATAACTATAAAGTACAGATTTGTCTGTGAAAGACTTATAGCTGTCGATTTTTGACAATATATTGATTGGGCTCTAATACATTCTCTGATCTCTAACAGTGCACACTTGTGTTTTAAATATGGCATGACGTGCTTGCCTGTGTACGTGCTCACACTCACTTGATAGTCTGTAGGAAGCGTACTCTGTCATTGATCTCATCGGGGATTTTGCTGAGGATGTGTTTCAGAGCTCTGGCCTTCTCATTTAGATCCTGGAACTCCTGCTCAGGCCGGTCAATCATGAAATCTGCAGGAAAAAGGGGGTTTGCAGAATATATCCAGGAGCCTCGATCATGTAGGTGAGTAAGCAGATGCACAAAAACACCCAGATGGCTGAGTCAGAATAGAACAAACACTTGTGTTTACCGGAGACAGGGTAGGCTGGATAGGATAGGATGTCTCAGAACATCTTTCTATCAAACAAGATATTTACCTTCCACATCATCCGCTGCCATGCGGAGTAGCGATTCAGTGAAGTTGATTTGGACATTCTTTTTCTCCAAGATCTTCATTATGATGTCTTGGGTCAAACCAGGGTTCTCCCTCTCCGCCTGACAAAAGACGAGATCACAGGAAGTGAGAGGGAAATCAGGGGCAGCACAAGCAAGAGGAGGCTTGGGGGCTATGAGAGAACGACGTCAGAAGTTCACTGAACGTCAGAAGTCCTCTATGGGCAGTTCAGGTGGACACACAAAAGCTTTCCTCCTGAATAATTTAAACTTGGAGCATCAGGGCCGCAGAGACACCAATCAGTGAGTGAACAAAAGACCCACAGTTGCCATTGTAAAACCGCTGTAAGTTGATCACATCTCCAACAACGGAAAACGCTGCCAGTCATCAGCAGCGGTGCAGAGGTGATGTATGTCAACTGTGTGTCTATTGTTCCTGTGCATCGTGGCAATGCAAACATATATGTTATATGATGTCAACCGGTCAGGCATCACTTGTAAAATCACAACTGATAAAGGGTAAGACTAAAATAAACTTTTTATGACTTCACATATTCTTCATTTATGTAAATGAAACAACTAGGCTCACAAAACTCACTGTTTGAACAGATACATTTTCAAATCAGCAACAAAAAACAAAAAAAATAGACATTAGACTGCTTTTGACCCATCTGTGTGAACACAGCACCCAGGTCACAACACACACAGTGAACACACAGAGCAGTGGGCAGCCATGGACCGTGCCCGGGGAGGAGATGCTGGGGGGGTAAAATGCCTTGCTCAGGGGCAGTTTTTACTGTATTCAAGAGGCACAGAGAGCACAAGACTAACAAGGCTTTGATTTCTCATTTCAAAGTTTATTACAACTGTGCATTGTTTTTCCCTCATGAGCAGGGTTAAGACTTTAAAGAGAGGGAGCAGGAATGATGAATGGGCTCCTTCGTGAGAGACCTTGAGCGGCAGCAGACAAAACTCCGCCTTCTCCTACGGGCTTGAAACCAGCTGAGCCCTCACTTGCAAATAAATAAATAAATAACGAAACGTTACGGCCGTCTCTGCTGTGATCCCTCCCTCATCTGCTTGTGGCACAGACTGAAAGATTTTGGGCCACAGAGCTGCCCCATCTCATACCTCTTTCACTTTGTTTTAAAATCTCATATTCATTTTTTCATCACGCGGCACAGCCCAGCTTTCATATCATCAATGTCATGCATTCGCCATCATGTAATCTAAATATTGTTTTTTGCAACCTGAATTTTATTATTTTATTTTCTTAGCCTTCATCACTCTTATCAGTTATAACGGGACTGTCCTCAAAGTAAATGCTGCAGGGGAAAAAAATGAAAATCAGGTTCTAGTTGGCAACAAACACATTGATAATACGTGTTACCAGATAATTAAACCCTTTTTATTTGAAAGGTAAAAATCTAAATGTATGTGCATCATTTATGTCACTATAATAATTAAAGGTGAACCAGGATGTTGGACTGAACCTGTGGTGGAAGGTTTAGAACGAACACTCTGGGTTGAGATTTCACAGCTCGTCTTTGTTTAAAATTTAAAATTTAGACGAGTCTCATTAGTTTCGATAAGCTCTCTGGTCATCTGTGTCTCCAAGCTTGTGGCAGAATCAACAGGAAAATTAATCAGTAAATAATCTGATCATAAATTAATCAATCACTTTAGTTCATTCAGCAAACATTAAAAAGGTGATCTGGTTCTCAGATGAGTTGTTTTGATTTATGATAGTAAACTTCCGAGTATGAATAACTGATTGCATAATGTCAGACATCTGATGAGATTACCTGTTGATCTGTGAATATTCATATGAAGATATTTTGTGCCCTTTCAAAAGACCAGACAATTATCAGAAGAAGTTCATTGATTCCAAACCCTATAATCCTGTTTTAGAGAAGTGGCAGAGCCCTGAAATCTCAGCATTTACTTTAATGTGTAAAATGATACAATGATCAAAGTAACTCACGGCCTTATGTATAAGAATAAATCTCAAGTAATAAACAGTATATTTCCTTAAATGCACCATTACAGCTTAACTGCTGATAAGTGTTACACAGGAATACTGAGCTTCAACTGGTGTATTATTCAACAGTGTATCATTCTGTTTCCTTTTTCATTGTCTGAAATTTACAACAGACAACACTTGCAGTTGTGGTTATGTCACCCTGGAATGGAAAAGTTACTGGTTTTGACCACAGACCGCAACCTAAGTATGTTATTATGGAGAGGCGGAGGACTAGTGGTAGAAACTTGGACTATGGGCAGAAAAGGTCACTGGTTCGACTCCACAGAGAAACAACAAAAAGACGAACCTGAATTGATCTGTCCAAAAATCCAAGAGGATTCTCCCTACCCTGCTCTGTGTGTCTGGCACCAGATGGGTTAAAAGCAGAGGTTAAATTTCCCCCTTGCATGAGTGTGCCTGTGCATGATTGTGCATGTGTGTGGGATAAATAAATGTATCTTAATCTTATTATAAGAGGTAATGACAGTCAGGAAGTTGTGATAAGTCAGGTGTTGGTTCAGGTCATCTGATCCATGCACAGTCTTACCTTAATGAAGGCTGCTCTGAGCGTCTGAGCTGCTGATAGGTTGATCCTCTCCAGCTGATGGAGACAAAGGGAAGAACACAGAACTTTACTGAAAAAGTCTGGACATAACACCTGGCCTAACATTTGACTAGAGGTTGCAGGGGTGCAAAGTTACACTTTAATGCTCAGACAAAAGAGAGACACAAAACAGGATTAATGCTGAAGTAACAAAGTAGGCAATTGTAGGAAAAAATACATTTGTCACTATATTATCGTATATTGAGAATAATGGGAATCGCATTGTATGACATTTTTGCTGGAACTATAATAGTTGTCAAATACATTTTAACTACAAGTTTTAATGTGTATAAGCGTTCTTCTATACCCTATTTGTTATATTCTATTTATATCCATTCCACACCTTTTTTCTACTCTCTATATTGTATACCATACCAGCCTATATACTAAGAACAGTCTGTATATGCCAGTATATGTGCACATTTCTCATATATAAAATGCACAAACACAGTATACATGCTCGAGCAATCATCTTGCATACCACTGCACTTCATTTCTTTTCAAATAATATTCCCTTCTGTAGTGGAAGGTGTATATTGTGTACATGTTGTCTACCTCTATCTGACCATCTGCTGCTTTTTCAAGTTCATTTCTCAGGCGTGAAACCAATTAAGTTTATCTTATCTCTTCTAACCTTATCTTGTTTGAATCTTTTATGAAATCTTTAATAAAATGTAGCCTATCATGACTATGTAGCACGTGTACAGGAGCGGTGAGTTAAATGTAGAAAGACAGGGCTGGAAGCAGAAGCGCTGCAGCCAACTGACGCAGAAAATCAGTGACAGAGGTCAAGCCTGAGCTACAGAGCTAAAACATGAATAAAATAAATTATAACAAACTTCAATTCTAAGTACAGTAATTAAATGGTATAAACATTTGTAATATTCAAATTATATCTCCCGAATTTTTTTTCCTAAAGCCCTAATGTCTATCTCTGTTAATCTTCCAGTTTATGTACATATATTTATGTTTCTCTGTGATTTTAAGCACGACTCAACAATGCATACACGATACCAGCTTATTGAGTGACACACAAACTAACTTCACACCTTCCTAAATGGTGTTTTAATTAATACTTTATTGCTATGGAGGGACCTCACTTTCCCCCTTTTTTGTCCAAGTAACACAAAAGACTTAGTGATGATGAAAAAAAAACAACTCTTCAACTGGTGATACAAAGGTCAAACTAATCCTCTAAGAACGAATGGTATTTAACACAATACTGACCAAGCAGTCAAGAATGCTTCAGCAAACTAATTGCGAAAGCCAAAATTTGTCAGCACTGGATGTTTTTACCTCGTTGAAAACTGGGTACATCACGGCGTACAGCGTCATGGATACCATGGAGTTTGTCTCCGCTTCATTCTTCATCTCCTCCATTGTCATCCTCCAGGGAGGAGCAGCTCTTGGTCAAACTGTCAGCAGGAAAGTGCAGCTCACACACACTCACACATACACTCAGCCACACACACACACTCACACACACTCTGAAAACCACAAAAGCTCCAGAGCGTCAAGAGCCTGAAAAAAAAGAAAAAGAGAAAGACTATTGATATTTTATTTTTAAAACATAGAGTACCTACATACACTATATCGATTTACTGGTGCTTATCCTGACATGATGAAGTCGATCAAGTGCCGGCTATGATCACACATCCAAATCAAATACTATTTTACTGGTCAGTGTCTATAAATATGTTGTGTGTCAGCTATTTATTGCATTCATTCAGCTACTGTGGCTTGTAACTGGTGGTACATCCCTCCATCGGCATTGTTATGTTACCATTACCAAACATAAAAATGATTCCACTCAGTTCAGACAGGCAATAAGACCTTAAATATAGGAGAGCAGTTGTATGAGATCAGTACCTGGTATCAGCACATGTATAACATTTTACAGATAAAACACGAACGACTCAACACTCGCTGTAAGGACAAGCTATGATATTGACTGTATCTACATGATCTAAACATTTTTGGAATATCTGTACTGAATTTCCTTATATTGTTGCATGCAAATGGTTTTCGTCACATATTAATTTGTCTACAAAATTAAGGTAAACAGAGAAAAATGCCTCTTATAATTTCCTGCATTCAAATGTCTTAGTTTGTTAGTCCCAAAAAATATATCGAACCAAGAAAAACCTCCAATCCTTATATTCCAGAGGCTAGAAACTAAAGCTGGGAGAAAGATTACATCAAAATTTCATATCAGTCGACATTGACAATTATCACAATTTGAAGTTTGAAGAGTTTGAATTGTGATTCTATGGGCAGAGAATGAAACAACATTTTGTTGATTGATTTTGAACCTTTATTATATCGCTATTGATGAAAATAATATTGTAATAATTATTTATATTGTTTTGTGGCCCAGCCTTTTAGAGACATATATTTTTTAAACAGTGCATTATTACAATAGTTGCAGATCAGTTATCTATTGATCAACTTATGGTTCTATCTTTGCAACCAGCAGGAAGAGGGGACATGTTGAGCCTGGAGGAGGGAGCGGCACTTCCACTGTTACAGATCGATCACCCGACGACTGACAGCAAGACCAAAGAGCAACTTCAACACACATCAAACCGTTTGAGCATCAAGAAAACACAACAACAATAAAACAACACACAATGGCTCGATGGCTGTTTCCAAGACGTTACGTTGTACTGACAGAGTCTGGGGCTGGGGGACTTGACTGGGAGAGTAACGTTTAGCACAGTTGCTAGCTTACTTAAAGGTTAGCATTCCGGCTAGCTGTGTACGTGTGTCATTAAGAGTCGACATAGTGTCAAAGATTGAACGATAACATCCCTGTTTGTGAGCTACAGTGTCAGACACCACGGCTGCCTGAGTGGAAGGCTACACAAGGCAGCTACTCGGCTAACTGGGCATAGCTACCGAACAGCTCATGTGAGGCTAACTGAACTCTGCCCTGTTAATCCGGAGTCACACACTGTTACAATCCAGCGTGGGGCCGACAGTCGAGTGTGAACGGTGACAAACGAAGCTCGATCTGACCGTTCAAGGCTCACAGCTGAGGCCTGTGGCCGAGCAGGTCGAGGGTAGCGAGCTGCTAGCAGTGAGCAGCGTAGCCTACGTGCTAGCTGCAGCAAATCGTACATTTGCACTCTGATGGTGATCAACGAACCGCTTCGGGTGACGTGTGCGAGTCGGTGTACGCGTGTCCGACGTGGACTCATATCTACCTGGGGCCTGACGTCTCAATCGGGCTGGTTCCGCCGTCCGTCGCCTTTTAGCTGCTGTGTTTTCTTTACAACTTAAGGCGGAAGTTTCTCAGGACTGGCCTCAGCGACATCTTCCGGACCGTTGCTACGTGAACACACGCCCTCCAATCAGAGGAGGCGTGGAGCGACCGTGACGTCACACGCGCTATCTGCGTGGTTTATCAAAGTCTCTGTTCTCGTCGCGTTTTTAGTGAATTTGAGGACGTTTTTAACACAGATTGTTTCGGGAAGTATAATGTATAACCCTGAAGCAACAGATTTACAGTTTATAATCAGGTGCTTCAGAGTAATGAATACTGGGGCAAAGAAAAGATTGATTTATTATTATCTATCACTTGATCGCAGCCCGAATTAAAGATGTTATCAAGTTGCATTGAATTTAAATCAAGATATCTCAGCAACTTTAATGTGACTCTTTCTGTTTTTAAATTGTCGGAGCCAACGCTATTACTTTATTTTTGGTGTTCGCGGGTCAGATGGAGGAAACACCTAAAGTATTACGTCAAACTCAGGAAATGGTAATGATAGTTGTAGCGTGAGCAATTTTGTATCAATTGGAAAATGTTAAAAAAAACTTCATTTTCACACTGATCAGTAGGTGGCGCTATGACCCTAATTAATATGTGGACCTCTTCAGGTCGGGATCCTGATCATAGGTAAGAATTTGGAGGCCGGTTGGATAATGCAAAGTGGATTTACAAAGTACTTCCTGTTTCATGGCGAATCAGTAGGTTGCACTGTGATGTTGAGGTAATATTGACACATAGAGCTGTTCAGGCTTGGATTCTGGTCATGTGACAGAGTTTTGGTGGTGATAGGACAATTCACAGTGGAGTTATGACAACATTGTCTCCTTTGGAAAAGGATGAACTTTCACCAGTTTTTTGTGGACTCAAACACTTCCCCCACCCCTCTCTCTTCCCCATATCTTCACCAGGATGCACAGTGATGCCATTCCCTTTACAACCTTTCAATAAAACTGATAGTTGAATAGTATTGTTATACTGTGGATGAATGTGTAGGTCATCTTACTGCAGGGGCGTTTCTAATTTTGAAAGAAAGGGGGGGCTTAGCCCATAAGGATGCTGAATGTTTGCGCGTCCAGCGCGCACCAATTTTTTTGGGCTCATTTGGGGCTGCGGATATCCATTGTTTCAGACAGTTCATAGATTGGTTCAATCAGACAGAGTGTGATTTTTCTCTGTATCTTTGCTTGCATTCATTCAGTATAAGATAACAGAAGAGACAAAATTTCAGGGTGACAGTGAAATAACACAAATATGAACTTTTCTCAAATAGAGAGAAATAATTTTCCTACTTGTAAAGGAAAGACAGATATACTAGTTTTCATATCCGCGTCACTTCCAAATCCTACTTCTTAAAGGGACCACACACAATGAATGGAGAATGGACCTGCCAGTGTCAACTTCTGAGTTGTTTATTTGTTGTATTATGAGCAGAAGGGAATAAGATACACAAAAATACATTCAAATTATTTCAAAAATAGAATCCAATCCACAGGAGATTTTAGAAAATGTAATCATGTTTCCATGGCCATAGTCATACCATTGAGAAAACATGAATGTTCAGTGCATTCCATTCCGCTCACTGGAGACATTTTCTAACCAAAAAGCTAGCTATCTAGCTTAGTGTTAACATAGCTCATTACAATATTCCCTTTCATTTGCCTCAAGTAAACCTAAACTTAATCGTTAACAAAAAAAATCCCAATAATTATTTGGGGGGGCTGAAGAACAGCCCCCCTAAAACAGGCCTAACAACGCCCCTGCAATATTCCCTTTCATTTGCCTCAAGTAAACCTAAATTTAATCGTTAACAACTACAGATAGCCACATTCTGTAACTACCTGTACTTACAATTTCACTCCGTGCATCATTTACTATGAGCTAAACTCCTTGGCTGTAATCCTGCTGTCTTGATGAGAGACGTTACTTGGCAGAGTGAGAAACCCAGCGCAGCAGCGATGCAGACTCCCCAAGGTCCTAGTGCCCGGTATTTTATTGTTAAGTATGATGAGAGGCTATTGGATTGTAATTTGAAGGGGGAGAAAACCTACAAACCAGAAACACACTGACATATGTAGCATGTTAGAGTTATAAATAACTTGTCCATGTGTTAAACAATAGTTTAATTTAAAAAAAAAAAAAAAAAAAAAAAAAAAAATCCCAATAATTATTTGGGGGGGCTGAAGAACATTTTAGGGGGGCTTCAGCCCCTACGTACTCTTTCAGTATGAATCCTACGCACTCTTTTATAAATGAGACCCCTGGTCTGTAAATCTTGCATGGGAGATAGAATACTCTGTTTTTAATTTAGTTTACTTAATGGAAAGTGTCGTGTCACCATGGAAACAGAATTAAGTGACCGATCATGAATGGATTCAGGAACTTTTCTTAACTTTCATGTAAATGGCCTTGCTCCCTGCTCTCGGTGCAGTACTTTACACTAGACTCATTGATAATGTGGATAACAGCCTGTGTGAACATGTGTGAACATGCATGTGCTACAACATGCATGAACCATGAGCTGATCTGCAGCCTGACAACTGGCCCTGACGTGGTTGACATCCACGCGGGTTATATAAGAGGAAAGGAGCGCTGTGATTGGTCGGTGTCGGAGATGCTGTCGAGCAGCCGGAAGATTATCACTTCAGTACGCACGAGCTTTGCAGAGTTTAGCACAGCAGTATTCTGAGCAGGAGAAGACGAACACTGGACAACCCAGACACTGAAGCGAGAACCAGTCAGACTGTTTCCTCATCTACTACGACACGCCAAGGCGTCTCCAAGTGAAGGTGAGCCCTTTTTTGTGTTATTGCGTCAGAGGTGCGTAGTAAAAAAAAAATTACTCACTTGTCCATTTTCATTCTGGTCAATGACGACATAGCAAATACGTTGACTATTTCCTTCCGCTGTAAAATAGATATGTTCTGCGTGTGTTTCCATCACGTGACGCAGGCAGCGTGGTTCAGGGAGGAGGGTGTGTTCAGGAAACGCATTAACCGTTAGAGAGAGAGAGAGAGAGAGAGAGAGAGAGAGATAGAGAGAGTTTTGAATGAAATATGTGTCTCCTGTTTATTTCCAGAGAAAAGTTCTGCATGTGTTTCCATCATGTGACGCAGTCAGTGTGGTTCAGGGAGGAGGTACGTGTTCAGGAAACGCAGCATTAACCGTCTGAGAGAGAGAGAGGGGGGGGGGGGGGGGGAGACAGACAGACAAAGAGATAGAGAGTTTTGAATGAAATATGTGTCTCCTGTTTATTTCCAGTTTCTTCAGCCATGTCGGTGAACATTCATGTGAACAGCCCCAATGTGAAGTACACAGATACTCACATAGTGGCTCAGTATCCCTATCACACCTCTTCAGTAACCAGGGAGGGGAACAACCTGACGGTGAGCTTACTCTCTACGCAGTAGCCCATTGTCTCTTAACCACATGATTACACAGTAATCAGTAGTGAACACTGACTCATCAGCCCTTAATGAATGAAGCTATACTGACTACTCATCACGCCACAATGAGTGAAGTGATACTAGCTTCTCATCACGTCATAATGAATGAGGCAATACTGATTACTCATCACAACAGAATGAATACTCAAGTAATAATGTAAGAAGTAATAATTACCACAAAGTATTCATGCAACTGATTATACTTGTATGTATGTTCTATCATAGGAATTACTATACAGTACTCATGTAAAAAAAAAAATTATAATTACTATTGGGTTTTCGATTTAATATAAATATTTCATAATAAAATTAATTTAATAAAATAATAATTATAACAGAGTACTCATATTACAATAAAGTAAATTACTACAGAGTAGTCATGCAGAGTGTTCATGTAAAAACAAAATATAATGCTGAGTTGTCGGGTGATACATAATACTAGTACCCATGTGATACTGTTGTAAAGGTCAGTGTGATCCCATTCTAACGTAGTCTCTATTTTTGTGTATGTGTATGTGCATCCTGTACATTCTGTAAATACAATCTTCCCCTAACTCTGCTCCGTACGGGAAACAGGTGACCCCCAAAACCACCGAGATGACGTTTCGCACTGAGAAGCGTGTTCCCCGGCTTGGTGTGATGCTGGTGGGCTGGGGTGGCAACAACGGCACCACAGTCACAGCAGCTGTACTGGCCAACAAGCTGGGTCTCACCTGGAGGACAAAGACTGGAGTGAAGGTGAGCGGAGCAACACATGTGCCTGTGCAGATACAAACAAGGGATCAGCTGCTGGTTTACATACTATCGGGCGATCCACAGAACAATGTAACTTAGTATTTGTAATGCCTGGAGTTATAGGTGATATATGAGGCTTTTTCAGCTCTCCTTTCCTCTTGTGTGTCTTATACGTTTTTTGTGTATTTCAAAGTTCTGCAAAGTAAAAAAAAAAGCTCAAAGTCTTAGGTATAGGGAGATCTTCTTTCCAACAGAAAACACTGCCCCTGAAGCACACCTTGTCAATAGCCCAGCGGGTACTTAGACGCATTGTGACGCATTTGACTCCCTTTATTGGGGGTGGGGGGGGGGTTACAGACAGAGACTGAAAAGAGGAGCTGCATCAATGGACAGAATGAGGACAGCGGATTCTGAACATTAGAAGATGTGAACCTTTTCACGTAATAAACTAAATTAAAATGATGAACCTGAACATGAGCAGAATATGTATCCTGTAACTTCTGGATCCCAGGTAACTTCAAATACATTCATGTGTTGAAAAAGATGCAAACCGAGTTATCTTAAGACATTGGAAGGCGCCAGAAATTCCACAGGTAAAAGAATGGGTATGTGCAATGACTGAAACTGCATCCTATGAATGTATGCTTAGTAGATTGAGTGATGACAGGGAGGAGGGGGTGACCCCTTGGGACAAGTTTTGGAATTACATAAAGGTAAATAATGATCCCCACTAGGACTCTGGTTTTATTGTTTTGCTGTGTTTCTCCCAAGTGGGATCCAGTAATACTGTATACCTCAGCAACATGTCTATATGATGTATGCTATATCATGTATGGTGGGGTGTGCAGGTATGCAATGAAGGTATGAGTGGATATCATTATGTACTCACTTTGTTTTGTAATAGCTGCCTATTTTTGAGACAAATATGTGCAAAGTCTGTTATTAGAGTCAATTCTCAACCATATACTACTTGTTCCTGTATAAAGAAACATGTTTAATTTGCCATGTACCATGCCTAAGAAAAGTTTAATAAAAACTTAAGTTAAAAAAAAAAAAAAAAAGATGCAAACCACTGGAAAAAGAACTAAGCAAAAAGACACTTATGAGCTAAAATAGAAAACCACCACAGTTATTGTTTTTCGAAGTGTAATTTTTGAGGGGAAAAGGTTGAATGGTGACTAAAGCCTTTATAACCAGACTAAGACAAGATGTGGAAACCTGAGGCCAACACCAGTGAGTGAAGAGAGAGACTTCCAGTATATCGCCTGATACAGTGGTGGAGTCTCCTTAAAAGCAGATTTTTCGGACATGTTCAGTCGAGTGTTAAGAGCTTAACTGTTACTGCTCTCTGAGATTTCCCTTTATATGGACATAACACATTGTTACCTCTGTGACCTTGTTCCTGTGATTGCCATTTTTGCCATTTTTTCATTTGATTAATTTGTAATACACCTTAAAACCAGTCAAAATAATCTTAGAATCAATGAACTCACAGTGTTTTTCTCTCCTCTCTCTTCCTCATTCTTTAGAAAGCAAATTACTTCGGCTCCCTCCTGCAGGCTTCTTGTGTTTGCGTGGGATCAGGGCCTGAAGGCGACGTCAACGTGCCCTTTCGTGACCTCCTACCCATGGTGCACCCTGATGATATCGTCTTTGATGGTAGGGATAATTGTAGATTGAAACTGAGAAGTGAATGTGTGTGTATGTGAGTAGGCAAGTGAGAGTAAACAGCAGAATATTCTCACCTCAGAGCAGCTGTAGAGGCCAGAGCCCGTCCACCAAGAAGCACTTTTCTTTTTGACTTGAAGTATGTTTGTCTTTTTTAGGCTGGGATGTGTCCTCTATGGATCTGGGTTGTGCTATGGAGAGAGCTCAAGTTCTCGAATGGTCCTTACAAGAGCAGCTGCTACCACTCATGAGCCGCATGAAACCCAGACCGTCCATCTATATCCCAGACTTCATTGCTGCAAACCAAGAGAGCAGAGCTGACAATGTCCTCCCTGGGACCCTGGCAGAGCAGGTACTAGACTGTTTTTGAAGCACAAAAAGCACAGGAGTAAATTAATCATGAAAAAATAAATAATGATCACTGGTGCTTTTAATTATTCTATTAATGAAACATTAATAGAATAGTGAGTGAGCATGCACACCGACGGAGCCCTGGGTCTGGCTCTCTGGCTCTAAGTGGAATGCAGCCATCAATAATGCTATTAATTCCACTTGAGCTTTTCCTGATCTACAGCCTTCTATTCCACTCCAGACTGTTTTTGCTTCATTTTTTATTTAACTGAAATATACAAATCTCTAGATGGAGCGGATCAGAGCCGACATCAGGGACTTCCGCCTGTCGAGTGGTGTGGACAAAGTAATCGTTCTGTGGACAGCGAACACTGAGCGTTTCTGTGATATCATACCGGGGGTCAATGACACCGCCAAAAATCTGCTAGCTGCAATCCAGGTGAGACCAGAAGCCGCGAAGAGAGTTTGGCTCAGAAACGTCCAGATTCATAAAACATACGTACAAATCGTGACGCTGGATTTACTATGAAAGGCTTTAATTGTCCAGAATGTTGTTGTCCTGTAGACATAAATCATCCATACAACATTAAATTTCTCCCAATGCTGAGGACCAAACAGTAATCCTCCATCACATTTAGTGATTATGAAATCGCCGAGGATGAAGAGATTAACACTACCCTGTGTATTTGTGAATGAAATGCCATAATGAGTAAAAAGTCAGCTATTCCTTTTTATATCAGATCAGGGTGAGGCAAATTATGATTGATGCCTCTTGGTGGAGTTTTTATTTAATCTCAAATCTTCAGCAGGCTTGTACTGCTGTCAGCTACGATAATCGTCTATGTCACAGACTTATGATCTTCAGTAAATAACTAAATGTTTGATAGGCATAAAATCGACAATAGGCCGCACTCCGGAGATTAAATGAAGAGATTCTCAGGGTAAATGTAGCCCTGCGAGTTGAGCTTTCCTCTTTTGTGTAATATAATGATATGCTTGGTTATGGCCATTTTTCTGATTTATTTTTTCTTTCTATAACCATCAGACCGGAGCTGAGGTTTCTCCCTCCACTCTTTTTGCAGTGGCAAGCATACTGGAGGGCTGCGCTTACCTCAACGGTTCCCCGCAAAACACTTTTGTCCCAGGGGCCATCGAGCTGGCGATACAGAAGGGCGTGTTCATTGGAGGGGACGATTTCAAATCCGGTCAGACCAAGATCAAGTCAGTGCTGGTGGACTTCCTGGTCAGCGCAGGGATCAAGGTGACAGAAAGGATGCATGGAGGGAAGGAGGGTGGATTATTGAAGTAATGAATGGATCCTAAACAGACAGGGTCACTCCTCTGAAGGATTTGTAAAGTACAGGGGGTAATTGTACCTCAGGTACTACTTTTGAAATCACAAATATGATTACTAACTGGTGTTAGGCTGATCTTCAGCATAGTAATTGTCCTGATAACCACATAATTACCAGCTACTATGAAGGTTTAATGCACAGCACACCCCTCCAACCAACCTGAGTCAGCTGAAATACATTAAAGTCACTTGCTGCTGTTGAGGGTGCATGATAAAAAATTGTTAGTCCTTCCAGGCATCATCTACACCACTTATCCTCTAAGGGTGGCGCTGTTTGAAATTAATCAGAAGAACCTACGAGAAGTGGTGTCAGTAAAGGGTAATTGACTTCCTCTGACCGGGCATTAGACAAAAATAATATTTTACAAATGAAAAAATTCAGTAACATACAACAGTAACCACTAGCAACTTTTTTTATTTTCAAACAAAGACATCTGAACATGTTCCTATGCCTTCGACAGCCGACCGCGATCGTCAGCTACAACCACCTCGGCAACAACGATGGGAAAAACCTGTCTGCTCCGCAGCAGTTCCGCTCTAAGGAGATCTCCAAGAGCAACGTGGTGGACGACATGGTCCAGTCAAACCCCATCCTGTACCGGCCTGGAGAGAAGCCTGACCACTGTGTGAGTGACACAGACACAAAAAGAGAATGAGCTCCACGTGGACGAATGACAGAAAACAACTGATGGAACTTATCTCTGTGTGTTGTTTCAGGTGGTGATTAAGTATGTCCCTTATGTGGGGGACAGCAAGCGTGCCATGGACGAGTACACCTCTGAAATCATGATGGGCGGGCACAATACTATTGCTATGCACAACACCTGTGAGGTCGGTGGTCACTACTTTTTGTAATAAATGTGTCAGAAATGAACAAAATCTAAAAATGTCATAACCAAACATTTCTGACTTAAGAGTGCAAACTGCTGACTGCCCACTAAACATGCTGAGCTGTGCTCCTTTATCTGACTGTAGTTGAGGAGGAGGGGGCTCAGGAGCCAGAGTTTACTGTTAATCCTTCTTAGCAGGTCTTGGAGCTAAATTAAAGTTACAGTAAATCTGCGGGGCACTGACATAGTTATTTCATGTTTCAGGGGCAAACCTGTATTGACCGGCTACCATTTATTACATCACAAGATATAAAAATCTACTCAGTTTACATGAATTTCAATTGATAGTTTAATCCACAATGCAGAAGACTCATCTGTCATCTGTCTTTGATTGCAACAGGATTCTCTGCTCGCCAGCCCCATCATCCTGGACCTGGTGATCCTAACAGAGCTTTGTCAGCGTGTGACTGTGCGGCCTCAGGGGGAGGAGGACTTCCAGTCCTTCCACAGTGTCTTGGCACTACTCTCCTTCCTCTGCAAGGCCCCACTGGTCCCAAAAGGCACTCCAATCATCAATGCCTTCCACAGCCAGAGAGCCTGCATAGAAAACGTTATGAGGTGTGGTTCCCTTCCACTTGAAGGCATTGGTTTTCTTTACCTAAGGCTGCCTTACACAATTTTAATAAAATTATAACATTCAATAGAAGAGAGATACTTTATATGACCGTGGCCAGGGTACAGGTGTGAAATTCTAGTGTTAATTTTGTGGCAGAAATTGACGCAAGACTACCTCCTTGTCTTTTCCAGAGCGTGCATTGGCCTCCCTCCTCAGAATCACATGCTTCTGGAGCACAAGCTGAAGAGAAACTTCCTGCCTCCACCTTCCACCTACATCAACGGAGAAGTAGCGGCTAAGAAAAAAGCCATCTTCACAAACGGGATCCACAGTTCAACAAATGGCTTCCATGCACATGATGAGGATGCATGTGAAATATGATTACAGACACAATACTACATTCCTAAATACAACGGTAACTGAAACAAAATGAAAACCTTGTTTGTAAAAGATCAAGGGCCCTTATTGATCAAGCTGTCATCACAAAAAACAAGCTGCTATCAACTTGACATTTAGGTGAGATGCATTTAATATGATGGGTATTCGGAGCATGTTGTCCTGTTAGAGATAGACATGGTTTTACGCAGAATTAACCATTTAATGGTTTTAACAGATACATTTTGTATTATTTTAGTTTTTTTTTTTGTAGGTGTTTGTACCTTTATTCAAGCTCTAATTCATCTTCAGTAAATTAATGTACTGTAGATTTTCTTGATGAATGAGTGGCATCTTTGTATCTTGTGTTACTGTCTATCATTGCCTGTTTGCTTTCTCCAAATGTTTTTGTGAAGCTGAAATGTAATGTTAAAGAGTAACTTGGCTTACTTATATTCAGCCATCTATTTTCTGTTGTTTGTGGTTGACAGGTCAAGCATTCTAAATACTAATACAAAATAAACATTTAGGTATTGTTGTTTGAAGTGATATGAATTATTGTGGTTGGTCTTTTTAATTCAACTTTCCTCCTACTTAGCAATTTGTGAAGTTCAGATATGCGTTCTGTGTGACTGGGTAATTAAAGGTAAATAAATAAATGGGTAAATACATGTTTAGGCATACAAAACATGGTAATGAGCAAAAAGATCATATTAAACAAATGTGAATTAATCTTTTTTGACTTACTATCAAAATGATAAGAGAAGCCAAAAATCTTATTTGATGAATAAAAAAAATATTTTATAAAAGGTAACAATTTTAGGGACGGGTTAAGATTTTAAAATAAAAAGACAGAAGTCAAAACTTTTCATGTAGTTAGTCATATGTTACATTTTTCTTTATCTCATAATTGTACCTTGTTTGGTCATGGTCTAATCTTGAATCCTTAATTTTTATCAATTACTCACCATTGTGTTTTGACTCAGAAAGCCTGTAAACATGTATTTGTATAATTGTTGACTAGACGTTTCAGGAGAGTGACAGGAATGAGTCATGGGAGTATTATAAGAGCGTAAAAGACAATTTAATTATATTATTTTATTTTATTTTACATTATGTTACAGCTATGGAATGAGTCCAGTTTGACCCAGGGGACCAGGAACCACTTGGTTTACTCCATAGACATATATAAAGACTAGATGTCTCGTTCGACGGAGCCGGACGTCACCACATGGCGGCCATCTTGCTACGGGGCAGCTGGCTCACCCATAACATTGTGTTGGTAGTGGTAAATAACCATAACTTTCTCAATTTTCAACCGATTTTGAAACGGTCTGGTTTGTTATAAACGTCAGATATGTAGTTATGACCCTGCATAAATTATTTATTTATTTTAGAAAATAACATAATTATTCATAAGTATGCAGTGCCATGCACCTCTCCCTGAAATAAACTGCTCCGTTTCCTGTTTCCGGCCGCTCTTCCACCACTTCCGCTGCCGTTGCTGCGACACGGGATGTCAACATCAATGGCGGACAAAGACAAACGCCGGCCCGGGCTGGCTCCCCCCGCGATGCCCGAGGGCAAAGCCACCAAGTCGGACAGCGACAGGGAGTTCCTGTCGCAGGCCGGTGTGGGGGAGCTGCTCCGCGGCGCCATCTTGAAGATGGTGGAGGCCAGGTCGGACGATCCCATCGGCTTCCTCGCCGACCACTTCTGCAACCTCTCCTCCTCCATGACGGAGGGCGGCTCGGCGGGGGGCTGCGACCCGGAGCCGCTGAGCAAGGCACCACCGCTCAGCGCAGGCGCCCAGGAGCAGCAGCATCTCAACCGGGCGCTGTGGCACCTGCGGCTGGCGCATCACTCCCAGAGGTTCACGGTCCAAACACTGTGGTTGTACAGGGGATCCGGGGGGTTCCATTATACAGGGTTCCTACGGTCATGAAAAGCCTGGAAAAGTCATGGAATTGTAAAATGTTTATTTCCAGGCCTGGAAAAGTGCTTGAAAAAAGTCATGGAAATTTGTTATATTCATATTTTTATGTCGTTCATTTACGCTGAGTTTTAAATAATTCATATGCTTTTAAAAGAAATATACGCTCAAAATATAAATGCAAGCATACTCTCTCATACTTATTGAAAAGTTCGGTGGGGAAGCAGGCGGGATAATGCACTATGCCATGGAAGTGTAGATTGAACCATGCTTGGCTACAAATGGAAAAGTACATGCCATGGGTTACAACAGACTAAGACCTTAATCAAACTACTGTCTCATTAATTTGTCTAATTCAAGGTATACTGTATGCTTTGAAATTCTCATTGTTAGCTTAAATACTAAATTTGGTCACTTTTTCATGTTTACACTGAGATCTCACAAAATGTTTGGTCATGGAAATTTGGTTTAAAGTTATTGAAAAGTCATGGAAATCCATTGGTCAAAATGTGTATGAACCCTGATTATAGATGCAACATTCTGTCACTCACCCACTTTGACATGAACCACATATTCTAACAGGACACAGCCCTGACGTATTTCTACCATTGAATTCAGCTTGACACTAGTTAACCTGGCCTTGTGTCAAAGTTAAAAAACGGATGTAAAGGTATGATTGTTATAAATAATAAAAATTTATTTTAGTGCACACTAGAAGAATGCCGTCACTGGCAGGTAATATTTCATCTGACCCCTTTCTTGTTTTATTCGAGGAATATCAGCTTCTGCCATCTAACAGAAGATTAAAGTCCCACAATCACATCCTGCATCAAAGGCTACTATTGACTTGACTGTATTGGTAACAACCTGCTGGCTAGTAATAATTAATAATACAGATTAATAATACATGTTTAAACTGTTTTGAGGAACAAACTCTTCAACCTTTGTCTGTCACTACTGATCTTATCTGCCAATGTGAGAGATATTTACAGTAACATCACCAATTAATATAATGTGAACAGACTTCTGTTGGTTCAGTGATAAATGACAAATTGAAAAAATTAGAAAGAAACATCTTATTCTGGAAATGGTGTCCCCGTACCTGTACATAATCCACAGCGCTCCCCGTTTGTTTAAAAATTACAAAACACAAATTGGATAATTAGGGTGGAAGATATGATACCTTTATTTTAAAAAATAAACAAGGATTGAAAATGTTACAGGGTATTCTACTATTTTAGAGACTGAAGATAACGATTTATGCTATTTATAAATATGTCATTGTGGTACAGGTTACCAGAGTTACCAGTTAACAAAGGTTGATTTGCTTCTAAATGCGTCCGACTAAACTATGATTTTCACGCTGATTCCATTTCTCATTTTAAACCCAGATCTGCCTTCAGCAACAACGTCCGCGTGGCCTTCGACCTCCTAAACCTCACCGGGCCCCAAAGACATCCAGGGGAGGCTCCTGAAGGCCCAGACGGCTCCTGCACCGAGAGCCCCACAGGAGGAGGAGGAGGAGGGGTGAGAGGAGGCCTCTACTCCCAGACTCTGCAGTGTCTATGCAGTGAAGGTGGCGTCCCTGCCTCCACCTCCGCTCCACTCCTCCGACGACTCCACTGCCAAGACCACGAGGCTGTCCCTTACGACATCTTCCGACACGGCGTGCTCACGTGTGCCGTCTTCTCGGACTACATCCGGCAGGCCCAGAGGCTTTACGCCGAGGTGTGCTGCCCAGACAACGGGCCCGCCTCCCGGGCGCTGTGCCTGGCCGTGCTGGGCACCCTGAAGGAAGCTCTGGAGACGTCCCAGGGCTGTGATGCAAACTGCTGCGTTAACGCCAACAACTCCTGTCTGGAGGCCAACGTGAAGGCCATACGCTACCTGAAGGCCAGCGCCAATATCTCTCCCTGCAAGCTCGCTCAGGCTATGTCTGGAGCGCAGCTGCGGGGTCCGGGCGGCGACATGGACGCTAAGGAGTTTGAGAATGCAGCGGCTGAGCTCTTTATCACTCGAGTCAAAGTTGTGTCCTAGGTCTCCTCTCTGTGTTCACAGTTATGAATGTACAGCCATGTTATAGAGTAAATCATTATCCTGTGTGCACCTACTACTGTCACAACAAAATATAAGGAGAATGCAGGATGAAGGAAAATAGTTGTTTATTCAAAATGTACAGTAATATAATCAACACCAGAATGAACTTAAGATATTATGGGATCAGTTAAGTCAGTAGTGAGGGTTCATGTATGCATGAATGTGGGATGAGAAAGATGTTGGATGCATGAACACAAAATAATGTGCTGGGGCGGGTCCTGGCCAGAAAAGGCCATTTCTTATAGGACGGTTCTTCCAACCAAAGTCATCAACCAGACTCCCCCCTCTGGATACTTGCCTCACAAAGGAAACAAAACATACTGAGGGGATTAGCATAACAAAAAAGATGGGCCAAAGGCTAATGTCTCCATAAGACCCACAGATATTACCTCCTCTCTGGATATCACTGTTTGTCTTGAGCTTATTAATGTCAACAACATCTGCTGTGGCCACACAGGCAGCTGCTGTGCCGTGTGGAGGACAGGACGTACCTCGGTTAGACTAAATAGATTCATTGAATTCAGCATTTGTCCCGACGGCTTCAACCTTTGTTCAGTGTTTTCACTGACGTGCTCAGTTAATAAAGTATGTACAATACATCTGCTGCAGTCCAGCACAACAGCCTTGTATGAGATTCTCTTTGAAGATACAACATTTCAAGGTTTTGTTGAGACTGTCAGTGATGTTGAGTAAACTGGTCTGTGCTATCTAAGCTTATATAACATTTTGTAATAGAAACAGGAGCCAGTCACATGTGCTGTCCTTGGGGGTGTCTCTGTCCCCCCCGACCCCCAATAAAGCACCAGCGGTGTAGATTGTGTATGGACACGATGATGGACTAGTATTTTTATTTCATTGTATTTATTTTCTGCTTCTGCTATATTTCATTGCTTCTCACCAGGACCTCTGTACTTAGTTTCATGTACCTCATGTTTTGCAATGACAATAAATCTTGAATCTTTGAAACACATGCTTTTCGTCAGCCACTAGATGGCAGCACCATCATGTGGTCAGAGTCAGAGAAACCGGAAAGAAATCCGGAAGTACACAAGCGACACATGAGCTCCCGTGTTTATCTGTCAGTGGATGTGGTGTGTTTGTGAAACATGGCGGAAGAGGAGCAGCTGCTCTCCCTCATGTTCCTCTTGACCTTCGTGCTTCAGAAGCGACGCAGAGACATAAACGACGCACACGTCCAGAGGCGCAGTGAGATCCAGAGACGCATCCGACACAGACAGTACTTCTTCCAGAGACAGAGGAGGATGCTGCTGGTCAGTCCCTCCATCTTCCATCCCCTCTTCCTCCCAGAGGAATCAGACTCACCTGGAAAACCGCCCCCATCACACAGTGGCTGCACAACGTTTCCACCTTTTATATGTACACTTTATTACCTGGATTTTAAAACTCAGGGGCTATATTTACCATTTTCTCACCAATCTACAACCAATTACAAGAATGTGAATGATAATAATCATTTCAACAATGACATTAATCAATTATCACAAGCTGATATTCTTATTTACAAAGGTTAGATGGACTCAGCGGTCACGTGGAGTAGGGCTATTGAAATAATCATCATTTCAATATTTCTGATGATTTAGTTATTTCTTACACATTTCATGAGAGATTTCTGCTCCTGAGTGAAGCTGTAAAACTCTTATTTATAGGCAGAGAATGCAAAAACACTTTAAAACATTAAAACCCATCTTGAAATATTCTTCCTTACTGTGCTTGCAAAATGACTAAGAATTAAATCAATATATATTAAATGTGTTCTGTGTTGATTTTGCGATATTTATTGTTTAATTCCCAGCCATAACATGGAGTGTAACAACATACGCAGACCTGCATCTAACAACTAATGTCAACATCGATTTTAATCAGCCAATTATCTTCTCAGTAAATCCATCAATTCTTATACAGTATATTCCGATAGAAGCTGAAACCATTGTTATGGTAAAAAAAAAAAAAGTAATGATGATTAATCAGGAGTATTACAAGTATACAAACGACCAACAGTGATAAAGTATAGAGTATGTCCATTTAAATATAAGGTGATATATTATGAAAAGTCACCTTTCAGCTTGAAAGGAACTGAATTAAACATTTCCCCTTTTAGGAGAAAAAGCAGAATGTTTTATATAAATTATAGTATCAGTCGACAAAGTGGTTTATTCAAAGTGAAAAAAATCTGTTTATCTGTTTTATCTTTCTCTTACCAGATGATGATAGCAGGAGGTATCCGCTCCAACGTCCGCATCCGCACTCGTCCCTGGACCACCACTGCAAGCACTGATTGGTGGGAGCGGGTGGTGATGACAGAATTCCAGCCCTCTGATTGGCTGGATAAGTTCCGTATGAGCCAGGAGACGTTCTTTCACCTCTGTGACAAACTGAGGCCCCGTCTGGCTCGCCAGGACACCAGCTTCCGTCTGGCGCTGCCGGTGGAGAAGCGTGTCGCTGTGGCGTTGTGGCGCCTGGCATCGAACATCGAGTACCGCACCATCAGCACGCTGTTCGGCGTGGGGAAGTCCACCGTGTGCCGATGTGTTAGAGACATGTGTCACGCCATTGTGGGGCTCCTCAGCTCCATCTACCTGCGGCCCCCCAATGAGCGGGAGCTGGAGGACTCAGCCCAACTCTTCCTGAACAACTTGGGCTTCCCCCACTGTGCTGCTGCCATAGCAACCCTCCACACAGCTATCATCACTCCATCAAACAATGCGTCTGACTATGCTAACCCTGCCGGCTGGCTCTCAGTACTGTCTCAGGTAGAAAAGGAACCTGCATCCATGCTGCTGCAAGTCGTCGTCCTGCATTAGATTTTTATTTCTCGCCTCTCGCTGTGTCTCTGCTGTTTCAGGTGGCCGTCAGTGGTCGGGGGCAGTTCTGGGATGTATGTGCCAGTTTCCCAGGTGGAACAGACCCAGCTGAAATCTTACAGAGTTCATCACTGTGGACCACAGCCGCAGAGGGTGGACTGTCGCCTGCCCCACTACCTGTCTTCATGGGAAGACCACTTAGGTAAAATTAAAGCCACTGGCGCAACTGTTGCATCAGGATCTATTTCAGTACCAAGTTATTACCATTTTACAGACATTTAAAATAATATAAATGTCGGAGAAGTACATTTTTCATCTTTTTCCATTTTCCTGGTCACCTTGAATGGTGTCTAGCATTAAGGCTTGTATAACCAGATAACACATACAAACACATTTTATATACTGATTTAATGTCAAACGTTCTGGCCCGAGCTGCACTGTTTTCAAAACTTACTGTTGGGTTTAAATTTGTGCAAAAGCAATGAGATTGACACAAAATTAAACCTACTCACTGCCATTTTAAAGGTTTTCTAAAAGCTTAGTTGAATTCACAGTTATGCTGAGTCGACCAAAAGGATGTGGGAAAAATAAAGTTCAGAGTTTGGAGATAATGAGGAAGGCGGAGGGGCCACACACTTCACTGAAGCTTCTTTCAGACATGCACTAAATAAATTACATTTTCCTGAACTATTCCAGCTGCCTTTTATATCTCTCTGCTAACTGAACCTAAAGAGGATGTTGTCACGCTTCTATCAAACATTTAAATTTAAATGAATTAATATCTGGATATTCATACCAAAAGTCTTCTAGTCTGTGTTTTCAGGCCGTAACTGACTAATAAACATCTGTAATGCCCAGGTATGTGCTGCTGGGCGAGGCCTGTTACCCCCTCCAGAGCTGGCTGATGAAGCCTTACCCTGAGCAAAGAGGCAGAGGGGCAATTCACGCTGCACTGACGGAGCCACAGCGGCTCTTTAACCGTCGGCTCTCCAGAGCGCACCGTGTGGCCGATGAGGCTCTGCTAAGACTGAGGGCGCGCTGGCAGTGTCTGAGCAAGAGGAACGACTGTGGCCTGGACGTGGTGCCCACTATGATCCTGGCGTGCTGCATTCTGCACAACATATGCGAGTCCCACGGTGATGCCTTCATGGCGGAGTGGCTGGCGGAGGTGGCCGAGTCAGAGAGCCCACAGCCCAGCCACAAGCAGCTCCTGTCCACCAGTGTGGAGCAAGGTCAGGGTGAGGAGGTCCGGCACCTCTTCAGTGACTATTTTCAACATTTGAATATCTGATCAAGGACTTATACTATTTTAAAAAAAAACATGTAAACCATCGTACTGTTTTGTGCTCGTGCTGTAGAGATGGCTGTGTCACTCAGTCACTTGTTCTGCCAGTCCAGTGTTACCATGTAGCTTTATGCTAATTGTAGCCAGGCATATTGACAACATGAGCATACATCTCAAACCACAGTAGAACCTGTCTGCTCTTCACTATCACAAATTACAGTTCAGACCCATTTTATTCAAGACATCTGATTATTTTATGTCCTCAAATCATGAAGAATCCAGGGGAGAAAAAGCCTTCTCATTCAGGCTGAATCACGTCTTGCCTCTGGTGCCACCTTCCGTCCAAACTTCACGTTTTATCTTACAACAGGGAAATTGTTTTCTTCCCATTTTCATTTTAAATCTATCGAAAACCTTTTCTCTTTTATTCTGTAATTAAACTTTTTATGTGTCCTCTCTTATTTTATTCTAATGACTTGATACGTATTTAAAGTACTTACTTATGTAGAATCCAGATCCTATTTGGTCCGATTTTTATTTTCCAGCTTTCCACTGCCTTCAATTTTATCAAATCTAACACAATAATGGATACTACACTTAAGTGACAAGTCTTAGCGTTAGTTTGTGTAGATTTACATCAGTGTAGACACATCTGTACACTTTTAACAACAAATTGCAAGTGTTCAAAGGTGATTCAACCTTTTTCAGATTCAAAGGAGGAAACCTATCGAGTTTTGGTGAGGATCCGCATCAGGGAGCAGATTTTGCAAGAGGGGCGTTTTTCAACATTTTTGTTTCTAGGGAAATCTTTATTTTATGTATGTTCGTAATTTAGGGGACTGATATTTATGAGTGTGTAAATTGGTGCATCTTAAATTAATTTAAAGGTCCTATGTGTAATATTTAGGTGAAAGGGATCCATTGGCAGAAATTGAATATAAAATAAACCCTAATGTGTTTCATCTAAATTGTACTATTTGTTTTCTTTACCCTAGAATGGACCCTTTATATTTGAATAATGTGTATTCACATAGGGACCAGGTCCTCTCTACAGAGGGCGCCATGTTTTTTACAGTAGCCCAGACTGGACAAACTAAACACCTTTTGAGTTGTTATGACAACTGAAGACTACCACAGGTTCTCTTTCATGTTTCATCGAGGATGAGGGGAGGGGTATTCAGCAACTTCACCACTAACTGTCACTAGATCTTTCACACTGAACCTTGAAGGGGACTACTACTGAGTGTCATTTTGAGTTTTATTTCTCAACATGCTGAGGCTCTGAACCTTAAGAAGCGATGGATGGATGGTGGAGTTACGCTTCCTAGGGAATTTGTGAGTGGTTTCAATGTTGTTCAGGCTCAAAAGAGTTCAGGTTCTCACTATTAAACCTGAGACATGGCACGTTATGTGTACATCTGCATTTGTAAGTCTGTTTGATCGTTAGCAGTGTCACAGAAAAACGACTGGATGGCTTACCACAAGACTTGGTGTAGGGATGCAGTCAGGTCAGGGAGGAAACCTATTGAGTTTTGGTGAGGATCCGCATCAGGGAGCAGATTTAGCAAGAGGGGCGTTTTTCAACATTTTTGTTTCTAGGGAAATCTTTATTTTATGTATGTTCGTAATTTAGGGGACAGATATTTATGAGTATTTGTAAATTGGTGCATCTTGACTGAATTTAAAGGTCCTATGTGTAATATTTAGGTGAAAGGGATCTATTGGCAGAAATTGAATATAAAATAAACCTGTGTTTCATCTAAATTGTACTACTTGTTTTCCCTACCCTAGAATGTACCCTATATATTTAAATAATTTATATTCACAGAGTGAGCAGGTCCTTTCTACGGAGGCCACCATGTTTTCTACAGTAGCCAAGACTGGACAAACTAAACACCTTTTCAGTTGTTATGACAACTGAAGACTACCACAGGTTCTCTTTCATGTTTCATCGAGGATGAGGGGAGGGATATTCAGCAACTTCACCACTAACTGTCACTAGATCTTACACACTGAACCTTGAAGGGGACTACAACTGAGTGTCATTTTGAGTTTTATTTCTCAACATGCTGAGGCTCTGAATCTTAAGAAGCGATGGATGGATGGTGGAGTTACATGCAACTGCACAACAAGGCCACTAGATATCGCTGCTCTCACACCGCAGGGCCTCCTCAGCCCTCACCTACAACCTGTCAGCTCTGGTGCTGCAGGTAAACTGATGGGAGTGATGGGGATTTGCAGTGGTTTCTCTTTTCACACATCTCCTCTAAACTGGGAAGATCTTTGAAGTGCAGCAGATGTTCGGCTGTTACCTCACTTGCTGTGCAGAGACTACAGAATCGGTGTTTCCCTCACTTCTCGTGTGTTTTGCATTAAATCCAACCTCGGTTCAATCACTGTCACAAATCTGTTCCATGCAATCCTCCGTCTGTCACTCAACACCACGCTTCCTCCTCCTCCTCCTCCTCTTCCTCCTCCTTGCTTGGCATCAGCCTGGTGTGAGCGTGCACGTACGCGCGCCCACCCTGTTCCAGCTGCTCCCTGTGAAAACATCTCTGGCACAAAGCAGCCGCCTCGCATCGCATCTCGTCCCCCCCCCCTCTTCCTTCGTGTCTTCGGGGTTTGTCTCTGTCTCACCGGCGACGGCCCTTTGCTCGTTTTGCGTTTTCTCACCGTCAGAATGAGTCGGGATGTAATGCCGCCCCGCCGTCGCTAGCCAGGCGGACACATTCCTCCAACCAGCCCGCTGCTCGCTCCACTCACTGCGGGGTTGGCACCGCCGTAAGCAGAGGCGTCGCTGGGTGAGCTAGCCGGGACTAGCTAGCTAGCGTCCGTAGCCGTCACGTCTGTCCTAGCTAACGTTAGCAAGTGTGGTTAGTTGACTGTTATCACTAATGTTAGCTCACTAGCGAGGACTACCACTTTTTGTTCCTAGCTTGCTAGCGCTGCACAGAAACCGACCGGTAACGGGATTTGGATGTCGCGACACTGCCGGTTTCGAACCACGGACTGCGGAGACCGAACCGGGGCCCAGCGACAGGCGCTACCGAGGTAGAACCGGACCACAGAATAGCGGATAGCAGGCGGGTTCATGGTGTGACGCGGGTATCAAGTGGCTAGTCTGTTGCAGGCATTTTTTTTTGCTTTAACATTAGCCCCCCCCTAGCTAAGGCAGAGCATCTCCGGGAGGCCGCGCCGGCTCCCGACTCCCCTCCCCTGACCGAGTCTCCAGCGATCTGCCGAGAACACCCGGGTGAGGTCGCAGTTGTTCCCGGCCGGGGGGGCAACTTGACAGCGAGGCCCCTTTAGCTTAGTCTCCCCTCCCCCTCCGCCCCAGTCCCGTCCATCCATCCTCCCTCCCTGCCTTCAATCCGTCCAGCCCCGAGCACACCGCCTCCTCCTCGCCCCAGACAGAACGCGAGGGACCGGGGGGATACGAACAAGCAGGTGTGGGAAAAAAAAAAGCAGCGGACCGTGGGCAAGTGTTTGTATCGGGTCGGGTCTGAACCGGGCTGCCACAAGCAGAGGGGATGACTCTGGAGTCCATGATGGCTTGCTGCCTGAGCGAAGAGGCGAAGGAGTCGAAACGAATCAATGCAGAGATTGACAAACAACTCCGCCGAGACAAGCGAGACTCCCGGAGAGAGCTGAAGCTGCTGCTCCTCGGTAGGTGCCACGCTCATTCTCTCATGTGCTCCCATTTTGATTGTGCTGTCTTGTGTCGCTATGTGCAAGACGAACCTCCTCGGGCCTTCCTGCCCATGCTAGCAGAGACAGCTAGTTGAGGTGGCTAGCTTGGAGCCTGGCTTCTGTAAGTGAGGAACGCCTGGGGACAGGATTTGATCAAATAAGTGGAGCTTCCTGGTCCATGTGCATATCTGCGAGAACATGCTAACCACCCTTTCTGTCGCCTTATTCATGTGTGTGATTTTATGTGTGTGTGTGCAGACAACGATCGTCTCATTTTGCATTGCTGTTAACTAAGATGTCACCATTCACAGGCTAGTTTGACATATAAACCAGCCCTGCAAGCTAATCCCTGTGGTTTGTGAGCTGCTGCTGGTTAACAGGTGAAGATGGTGCCTTGGTTGCAGAAGCAGCATTGGTTTGCTTTACACTGTTGCTCACTGGGTTGCATAACATTTGTACAACCTGAGGTGCCTCAGTGCAGATCTGGCCTGGAGCTAGTTCATTCCCATTTATTGGTAATGTCAGTGTGCACCCAGTGTCACAAACCCACCCTCCTAGTGGACAAGGATACTGAGAGATTTGCCCCCCTCATCCGGGAGTCTAGCTGAGTAGGTTATCTATTTTTATAGCTGGTGTGTGGGCAGGTGGGAGCTGCTGTTGAACAAGTTGCTCTGCGCTGCATTGATTCATACTTCTGTGGACACAAAGAGGAACATTGGGTTATGCGTTTTCCACTTGTGCTGCTTTCAGGGAAATCTATCCTGTGTGTGTGTGTGTGTGTGTAAATTCGAACAGATGAACTTTCAACCGCACGTGCATCCGCCAGCCTCTTCGAAGAACCAATTCCAAGTGCGAAAGCTCCTTGGAAATAAAGCGGGTGCCCATTTTAGGGACAATTAAGAATATCTAGGTTGCATCCTTGGATTCGAAACGTTTGCTCTCATTTCTCGCCCATCAAAAGCAGCCCTGGTTATTTGACATGTGTGTCTCCTTTCATTTCCCTGCTGAATACCTCTGCGGAGAAGTAGGCCACACTAGAGACACACCGTGGATGGGACATACTGTAATCTGTGTCATACATTTTAATCGCCATTGCGCTTAATTCTACCTGACGGCGTAGGTGAACAGATGGAAAGGGTGGTTATTTTCGTCCCAGCAGTTTTAAAAATGGTTTGCTTGTGTGCTGCCATCATATTTCTCTTGCCAGGTGATCAATGAAAGGTTGGATTGACAAAGTGATTCAAGATATTTCGGGATTCAGGCAATCGATAACACGCAGTAGCATCGTTCTCTTTGGAATTGTAATGTGTAGTTCTTCGATTGTTACCAGTCTATCCCTGATTTCGACAGACCTCACAAAACAATTATTGAAAGCATCTGTGTGACAGGCTGACAAGAACTGCAACCAGTCATGCTGTAAGTGGCCCATCCAGCGTGAGCTAAGGCTGTCAGTGGACGCCTGGATAAGGACGTGTAAGGCAGGATTAGTCCAGGTCTTAATAGGCTTGGTTAAACACATCCGCTGCTCAGACTTTGAGATGTCACTGACTCCTATTATCCTCTGACACTGTTCTCAGGCCCTCGGTGAGCTCTCCTGCCTCTCCTCACCTCACTGGAGGAGGAAGACAATCGCAGCTTCGAATCATTTAACCAACCATGTTCCATCAAGTGTGTTTTACGGAACAAGGAAAGTGATACTGTGCATAATGGTATTGTGGGAGATATTCTGTCATCAGCAGCATGCAGTTAGGTGCATGTGCAGGAGATGGATTGTATGTTTCAGCTGGGCCTGCAGGCTTTTAGTTGAAAATTAAGTGTTTCTGCGGGTAAGACTTTTGTAGCATTAGCCCCGAAATATTTCAGTGTGGAGACGTGTTATAATACGATGTTCAGTATCTGGATTTACAGTGATTGATGTAGGGTAGAAAAAACTCCATTGTGAGTATTTGCAACTGTTCTTAGTTCTATTAATTTAATTTAAATATTTTAGCCATGATATTTAAAGATTCAAGATAAAAGTGCTCGGGTTATATCTTAAAACAGCTTCTGTTGTCCGTCCAGAAGTTCTAAATGAAAAGACAATCCGTTAATAGTGATGTAAAGCAGCAAACGTTCACATAGTAGAAGCTGGAACCACAGAATCTGTCATTTTTGCTTGAAAAAGTCAAAAGTTGGCAGTCGGGTTAATTTTCGAATCGTTTCTGCTCTGGATTGATGTAATACCTACTCCAATTCGTAGTGTAGCGTTCCCTTAACCGTTTCACTCATTTGTTCGGGTCCACCCTCCCTCTGTGTCCCTCTCCTTTCTTGGCAGAGTTTACTATATGGTCAGGGTACATTGCCATGTCTCATTCAAATAGGTTCGAGGTTATGCCAGGCACAGGCATGAGGTTTTCAGACCAAGAAATCCATTAAGGGTGCATGTGAAGGTTAGTTTTATATATAAAATCTATCACAAATACATCCTCAGCCACTTGGTCAGAAAACAGTTCTGCCAGGGCTGCAGCAATGCCCGCAGTCTGGCTGCCTGTCACTGAGGGCCATATCAGGCCATACCAGCAGCTTCCTGCTCCACAGACCAGTGGTTTGCCTCTACTTGGTCAAAACACAGTGGGCCAGGAGCTGTGGCCTTCGCTGCATAAGGTAAATTAACTGCTGGAGTGAACAAGCGGTCAGCAAAGTGAGATGGAAGGGCGAACACTTCAGGGTTTTTCTCAAAAGTGCTGATCGAGGTAAACTGTAGGCTTGCAGTCGAGCTGTCAGTGTACAAGTTGGCATTTGTTTTAGTTTCTTTGTGAAAAATGTGGGTTTCACTTGAAATCTAAGTAACAGAATTTACAGAATCAGCAAAACATCCTTAGAATGGCGTCAGGAAGGCAATTTTTTGGTCATCAAGCACAGTATTTAAGAAATGGGTCCGACTGGGGTAAAAGTTGACTCGACAGCCAAGAAGCTGTGGGCTGCTTGGTAGCACATCAGCCCAGACATGGTGTTATAGTACAGTCTTTTCTCAGCTTCTCATAGGTTGACTTGTTCCCGTTGATCCCCTCCATCTCAGCAGAATCTCTTGTTTCCAGGTTAAGACATCCTTCAGAGGAACTGTCTGATTGAACCAAGAAGAGGATCAGGGGTTAGGCTCAGATGTTTATTGCTGACCTTCCTTCGCTTGCCAAGCCGTCTAATTTTGATCATATATGGCAATAGAGATATTCTAGCTCTACTCCTCAGTGGTTTTGTGTGTGTGTGTGTGTGTGTGTGTCTGTCTGTCTGTTACTTGTAATGCCAGTGAATGTGGCACTATGTGAATGGTCAGTTATTACTGAACAAATCTTTATCATGGTCAAATCTAATAACTCTCAATATGGAAATTATTATGAGACAGATTTCACAAGATTTCTTTTTAGAAAAGTGATAGTTTTATTATATTAGTGTGAACTGAGAGCTGCTAACAAGGACCTCTTTGATAATGGTTATTAAGGAATTGTGACTAAAGCTGCTTTCAGATATTCACTGTACTCCGCAGATCCTCCTCATTTTCTCCGAAGGAGGTGCATGTGTGAACGCTATTGACAGAGTAAGATGCTCTGCAGTTTCCACAGATTTTATCCGATTTTACCGCTTAGGATAAAGTCTGTTGAAATCCAGGAGATGTCACTGTGTGAACACAGCAGGGGAGCACCACTGTAGTCACCGTGAGCGAGTGGGGGGGTTAATGGCGCTTCTAACGCGCGACAGAAAAAGCGGCGTCATACACGTAGAAGACACCAACAATAAGTCAAGAGAGTTTGTGGTGATAAGAGCTGACACCAGTGTCCGTGTATTGTCTGTGATGTCCCTAAATTTCCCTCAGGATCAATAAAGTATCTATCTGTAAACTACACAGCAGAGTAAATACGTCACTTCCACCTCTCGGACGATTTGATGCCGTTGTGAACGTGTTGTGCATGTGTAAAAGGCAAACTCCAGGTTTTTCTCCGTAGCCAATTCTCCGGATTTTTACCCGCGGGGCATGTCTGAAAACGGCTTAAGCTATCTACTGGATTGGACATTTTCGCATGCGATAAAGCAAACTTCTCTCTGGTGAACAAATGTGTATATAAATTTGGGGTATTTATCTTCTTTCATGCACCAGTGCAGATATATCTATAACAACCTAACATCAGCCAAATAAATAGTTTCAGCCTCTAATACAATTTAGTTGTCATTTATTCTCAGTGTAGTATTAAGGAAAGTGGACAAGAATATCTTCGAAGAACAGATGTGCAACCTGCATCGATACACCTCTATGAAAACCCTTTCACAACATTATCGCAGCCTTTCCAACTCGTGGTTGTGAATGTTGTCGTCCTTCAAAAAGTTGCGTGCGTAACTTGAGATTTTATAGTGACATTAATGTGGGAAAAAAAATCTGCTTCTCCAGCAAAAAACATTTCCTTTTTCTCTCTACTTGCAGGACAGAACGATGTAACTACTAACACTACTACTAATAAACAAACATTTATATATCTTGAGACAATATTGAGTATACTGAAGGCCAGGTATGTTTTGCATTTTTGGGGTAAGTGCATATATGTATTAGAATGTTTTTAGAAAAGACAAGAACATGAGGGTAGATAGGTGGGTAATACTTCATGTTCAGCACCTTAAACCTTAAGGTTAAATGTAATGCAAAGATTACCTTTTATGTGACTTTGGAGAAAGTCTTATGGCTCTGTTGTCCTGAAAAATACATGAAAACCTATGTGAGGACTTGGAAAAAATGCAGCTACCCTGTGCGATACCTCAGCTTGTATAGAAATATTTGTCATGCACCCGCAATGTGGAGTGATAATTTTACGAGGAACTGCATGTTTGCATGAGCTTGATGGTGAAGGAGTTTCTCCGATTCGGCTAAATTTGTGTCACTCGGTACAATGACCTGTTGCCAGTCAGGATTATTTATAAACTCAAAATGCACGAGTACAATTAAAGTCACCTGAAGTCAGAGGGTCAACCCTCACTCAGTGATGTTAGAGATGTAAGCATGCAGCGTATGTTCTCCATTACAGAACACAACCAGTGTCTCCATCCAGGCTCCTTCTACGTCTCTGCATGTTTGCAGTCAAGGCTCAAATCGTCACTCTGCCTCAGTCAGCCTTGCACACACTCTTGTCTCTCTCTGTGGCATGGTCTCTTTTCCACTCATGTTGCTCACCAGTGCACATTTGAATGCGCGCACACACACACACACATTTTTTTAAATGGGGTCAAGGCTGGTTCTCTGGAGATATGGGGGTGAACGAGGCTAGATGGTGACTGTCCCACATACTGCTGCTAACCCCGGGTCCCCTGACAGGACCGGGACGTAGCCTGCCTCGCTTCCAGGTTCCTCAGCCCTCTCTGCTGACAGGGTGGCATGTTCATTCCTCTTTACTCCCACCAGCTGCTGTGTACAGTAAAGCCCACACTTCTCTCTGATCATTCCGTTTCAACTTCTGTCACTTTCAGCTTCTAGTTGGATTTGAAATGATATCCATGTGTACAGTTGTCATTTTTGGAGGATGTCTGTCTGACAATGTGTAGATGCACAATGTTTTCTGCCCACGTGTGGACGAACAGTGATGTTATCTAATAAAATCTCTGAGCCTCTGTAATAAGTGCTGTGGCTTAAGAAATAATATCAACATCTAGGATTTGGTTGTTTTTAGTGAGAAGCAGCTGAGCGCAGTGCGTGTTGCCGACTAAAATACTGCTGCTCGCTTCAAATCTTTTGTAAAGATTTTTTTTTTTGCTCACCCACACCCACTCGACGAGAACAGCACTCGGGGCATACTTAATGGTGAACAGACAAAGCTGTCCTAAGTTGGTCAAATGAATGTGTGTGTTTTTATGTGCAGTGCATGCTATAGCATGTATGGTCAATTTCCAGTTTCGAAGCCCACGCACACGGAGCACTCATCAGATGCAGAGGCATCGGCACAAAGCAGCAGTGTCATGCCCTGAACCCAACAACAAGCAGCACATGTTGGAAAGCTGCAACAGAAATGAGAGCAGAATCATCCTGTTTAGTTTTTTGTCTTTGAGTCCTATACTGTCTGCATGGCCCAGGTCATTGGAAAAAAGGGGAAGAAATGGGCCATCACAGTGGAGGTAAAATCCATGCCTTGAGGTTGACCACAGGATCCGTGTGTGTCCACAGTTGGTTAGGCAGCTGGTGTGTGTGTTGTATAGCTCCAGGCTGTCTTGGCTCGATCCCTGTGCATGTCTGAAAGAGGCCAGTTTCCAAAGAGAAATTTTGTGAAAGAGTGAGACCCACGCTTCGTTGCGATTAGCCTTGTGACTGTTTGATTCATGTAGTATCTTTCAAGGTCAAGGCAGACACCTATATGCGAATGTTGAGGTTTTTTATAGTACCCTATCCTCCGCTGTGTTCATGCAAATGTTCCCACGGGGCATTTCATGCCCTGTGCCTAAAAGGACAGTTCAGCCATCAGTGTTCATACCATTTGTACATTATATTGATATGTAATGTTGCATGAAGATTTATTTGGGCTTGGCAATATGACGGCAAATCAATAAATCACAATTATCAAACATTTATCTTGATTCTGATTGCTGAAAAAAAAATATGCACGCGGATAATTGTCCAGCACCCAGATGTATCATGATGGTATTAATCAGCTTCTCCTGTTCATCGAAAGTTGTGGCACCAGTGAACGTCACAGAGCGGGTTTAGCAGGAACAGCTCTGCTTGTGCACGAGGTCTTTAGTGGCCTCCCATGCCTGCATATTAAGCATGACCGAAGAATTATAAGATATGAGCGGACCGTGTAAAAACAGCAGGCCCTAGAGACACTATACTTCCGAGTGAGAACACTCATCAACATAATATTGCCCAGTTCCTTTCCCTAACCGCAAGCATCACAACTAAATCAGTGTTTCCACTTAGTCATTAAAAAGGTCTCAAATTGAATAATCGTAAATGTATCCCTTTAAATATCACATACAAATTCTTAAATGTAGGTTGTTGAAACTGCCAGATCGCCTCCAAATGTCTATTCCTTACCCTAACCTGACTCTAACCTGAACCATAACATCAAGTGTCAGGAGTTTAGGGCTGGTCAAAATGTCCTAGATATCCCAAATTGTCCTCCTCACACCTCAAACTGCTCCCTACCCAGATATAAGTACAAGCGCACACATGGGGACGTGGCCAAATAAAGGTGATCCTGCGACAACCTGGCCTATATCACATCTGCTGCACTAAGACAGCGGTGTGTCAAGTCCATCAGGTGTTGTGTCACAAGCTGACATCAGTTGCGTTATGTAAACGGCTTATGAAAGCTAGCCTGGCAACAGGATACAGGTGAAGTGTTTGGTGTCTTTACATCACGGATAGCTGTTGCTATTTACATACTGTTGTCATTGCACTGGCTTGTCTTAATTTGGCTATCACGCCAAGTTTTAATTTTATTCTCATCGTCTCCGTCAGGTTCCTCTTGATTCAGACTTCTAGCGCTGTTCCAAGAAACACGTCGGCTCCACAGAACACCAGTGCTGGTGTGTGGGCTGTGGAGTGTACCTTGCACTGTTGCATTGGGCCATAAATCTGAGCTCTTTCTTTTTCTCTTTCTCACACACACTCGTAGCTACCTAGAACAGAAAGTGTTATCAGACCCAAGTAGTGTGTGAGCTATTAAAAGGTGACCTCCTTTTTCTAGGTCATTACCAAAAAAGAATGGATGGATTCTAGTTATGAATATCCAAAATTCTTGACAGAGAGGGATGAGAATGGAGGGGCATAAATCTAGCCCGAGGGAGGCTAGGAGGGGGTTGTGAGGCTAGGAGGGGGTGGGGGTTGGGTGAGCGTGTATCCGACGGGGAGAGTTAGTGAGGGCATGGAAACGGTTGTGGCTGGCGCTGGTACAATCTGTGGAGGAAAAAGGGAAGACAGAGGCTCACAGTGTGTTGTCTGGTGAAAGCGGGACACGACAGTTAAGAGAACATAGTGAAGGGAGATCTTGTGACGGAGGTCACGCGAAATAAATCAGACATAAAGTTGGAGAGAGATCCTCTTTGCTGAAACAGTCGGCAGTCACCACCAGGACGCTACCGCCGCAGCCCAATACAAAGGATACACTATCTGTACTTGACTCCTTTTGTTAGTCAGAGAATCACACTTCTTATTAGACGACTACCTTGTCGGCAACAGAGTGCAACATTTACTGTAATGCATTGATTCATCCTGGAGAAATTCTGATGACCTTTGTACTTTATAGTCTTAACATGCTCCTGTTCTCCAAAATTGGTCATTTTGTGAGAGGAGAGAAGATGGAGGAGGGACATCTTCCCCTTATAGACACAGTGCTGAAATCCAAATTCTGATTCTAGGATTAAGGTATTTCTTCACGCATCAGCTGAGAAGCGGCTACCTCTGCCAACTGCGCTTACAGTCCTTGGTGTTAGGAACCCCCTGGTACTGACCTCAGACCAGCCCCCCCCCCCCAAACCGAGGCCCTTCTTCTCTGTGGTGCACCGAAAGATGAAGAGCACAGAGCAAGCCTGAGGGCCTCATAGTTATATTTACTGTCTGCTACCAAAGAGAGGAGAGAGGAAGAGTGGGTAGGAGGGGTTTAAAAAAAAGAAAGAAACAGAAGGAGGAAAAAAAACACAGGAACGAAAAAAGAGAGGTAGACAGGATGGGGTTGCCATGGTAACGGAAATATGGCTGCTCTTCAAAAACCTTGAATGTAGGTGGTGGTGAGATGAGTGTGTGTGTGTGTGTGTGTGTTTTTTCACTTCTTCCTCGTCTTTTCCTCTCAGTTTTACAGATATCATGGATGTGCTGTGGCCTTTTGATTTCAGTGAGGACTGAGAGGCCATCAGCTTTTTTTTTTTTTATTGGGCTGCCTGAGGGTGGCGTTTCTGGGCACGTACAAAAATCGTACAACAGAGGACTTGTGTGAAATGTGGGTTAGGCCCTACAGACCCCTCTCAGCAAGTGGGGGGGTTATTTGGCAATCACTGTCGATCTTGTAAAACAAGGGAAAACAATTGGAAACAAGTGTTTTACTGAATTCAGAGATTGTGATTCTTTGTGATGTTTTGGCTCGAGTTGAAACGTACAAACTGTTTGGACTGTGCATTAAAATCCAGTTATATCTTGGGCTCATTTAGCATATGAGTATATATGGAAACCTGACACCTCTTGGGTTATTATGTGATCTTACATCCAGATACGGACTCAGGAGAGCAGAGGAGGATCACTGAAGGAATGCAGCCTCTTGACAACGACCCCTGCTGTAACATTTTGGCAGTGATATTTTAATGTTAATGTAGGACGAGTTGTCTATATCCTCCTCATTAAATTAGCCTGAACCCCCCTCTACCCCGACTTGTCTCTCTTCGACCTTCTTGAAAATATTTTCTGATTCTTTCCAAACTCTCCGATAACATCCTGACGTCGCACAAAGAAGCTTTCACATATTAGCAGTCGTAACCAGTTTAGTTAATCAACTTGGAATCCCAGCGGAGGGATTTCATAGTGTGTGAAACTGACTTAAAGGGACATCTGACATTAATCGAGTTTTGAGAGGAATTAGGCCATTACTTTGACTTAATTTGTAACAGGTTGTGCTGATTTGCTGAGCTTATTGATAAACAGAAATTAATGAACATGGATTAAACATCAGATAGATGCAGATTGTTCTTGGATCTCTTTAACTGGCATCAACGTTTTTGCCTTTCATGGGGCATCTGTCTTTGGTCACAGATTTGGCTTTTAGTTGTTTTGGCACTAATGAGGATCCTGAATTCAAAATGAGCTCTCTGCTTATGTGAGAGGACAGGGACTAGCCCCTTGTGGGGTTTAGTAATACAGATAACTTTTTCTATGACATATCATTTTAATTCTCTATTAGCATAGGTATATATTTTTGGGTACAGGTACCAATATATGGGAGTAGATTATTTCCAACCGTGATATAGTTTATTTCATTGCATATCTATAAGCAGACCCTGATATGTCTGTGAAAGGCTTGTAACCCCCTGATTTGTATCGGCCAACCAACAAATCAGTCTGGCACCATTTTAGGTCCATGGTGGAAAAGAAAAGCAGTTAAATGCAGAAGGCCTTCAAAACATTTTCAAACCAAATAAGTTATGTTGTTATGAGTTTTATGTAAAAACGGTTCAAGAGGTCTTTTTAAATCTCTTGATGAAGATGCAACATAAACAGTAGTGTACAACTGTCAATAGGCTGCCTCATGGAAGTCTGTGTACTGGACAAGGAAGAAACACAAGGTTTCTGAAGAATGTTTTCTGTACTTGCTTTTCTTCCTCAGATGCTGTCAATCATTTAGAGTCAGCTCAAGTGTGTATGAGTGTGGCTGCATTTTCTTTAAACTTATTTAAATCAACAACAAACATGGCATATCACCTAAATACTTTTCTGTGTAGGATGCTCCACCTTTTGTGTTTTAGTTGGTATATTTATTTATGTTTGCTCTAATAGGTTGACAGCATCATTATCCTTGACTCTGTTTACATTAGTGTGAAAACCTTTGTAATGTAATGAAACTTCAGGGAATGGATTCTGCAAGTTTATGAGGAATGCCACTTTTCTTTAGAGGCAAGTCCCGATTGCTATCTCATTCTTTGAAGAGTATCTTATCTCAACGCCCCCACTATTTTTTTCTTACTTTCTCTTGGTACTCGAGAAGTGATGACAGACTAGATCTAACGTGCCTCTCTGTTTCGGCCTCTAACTCTTGTGTTCCATGTTGTGTTCAGGTACGGGAGAAAGTGGCAAGAGCACCTTCATCAAGCAGATGAGGATCATCCATGGAGCGGGATACTCAGACGAAGATAAGAGGGGCTTCATCCGGCTTGTTTACCAAAACGTCTTCACCTCCATGCAGGCCATGATCCGCGCCACCGAGACCCTCAAAATCCCGTACAAATATGAACAGAATCGGGTAAGTTCTGACCCACCAAAATATGAACAGGAAACAAATTTGACAATCTTCAGTCCCCTTTGATTATTTTAAATGTGTGATCACTGAATTTTCTACATTGCATTAACATTCAGAAAAAGGCAACATTTTTAAAGAAGCCCCATGACATAATATACAACTGAACCCTCCAGATAATAATGTGAGAGTATTTCAACAAAGACATGTTTTCTAATCAGTCAAATTACTAAAAATAAACTCCTAACTGGCAGTGTGGGCACAATACAACAACATAATTATAGTCTATGCTACAGCGGTATTCAGTTCCAGTCCACAGAGGCCTTCTAGTCTTTTATTTTGAAGCTCTAACTGAGGACTGATTTACACCTGGGAAACAAGGTGAATGTTTCCGCTATCTGGTTAGACAGAAAACTAGTGCAGGGCCTCGTTAGGATCATTTCATCATTTTTACCTCTCCTGTCTATTTGTTTGTTTGTTGGTTTGCTTGTAAGAGAAATGAGACAAAAACAACTTAACAGATTTCCACAAAACTGCATATTCAGGATTTTTTTTTCACGTTCTTTAACATTGCGGTATAGGATATTATATACTATTTTCCCAGGGAATAATTCATGGATCTTGATGATTTAGGGAATTTAAAATGTATCTGAGTGTGTGAAATTTGTTGCCGCTTGATTGAATATAAAGGGACTATTGAGCGTTGGCGGAAGTTTCTGCTCTACTTAGTACCATCTTAGTTTGTGGATTGTGAATCCTTTCTTTTTAAGACACGGATAATACATTGGCAGACATTCCTCCCAATTATTATCTGACGTTTTCATTTGTATAAATGTCAATTTTACTGCTTGTTTTAGCCTGTGTGTCAATCTACAACCCGTCCCTCTGTTATTTTTCCCAGACCAACTGTGTGTTTTAGGCCTTTCAGTGGAAAACTCATTTTGTGGACATGAAGTGATCTTTGGAATAAGTGGGTGGTTAGGATCAGCCAACAGGTCGAAACAAAAGCTATCTACAGATAGAGAAATCTAAAATATCTTTAGATGGAAATTTGTGGAAATATATGCTTGAATGGTTGTGTTTTGTTTTTCTGTCTTTTTGTGTTCTTATCTCATTATCTTTACCTCTTATGTGATTTCCAGTCTAATGCCATGCTCGTGAAGGAGGTGGACATTGAGAAGATCACTGGGTTTGACAAGCCCTACATTTCAGCTATCAAATGCCTGTGGTCCGACCCGGGGATCCTGGAGGCCTACGACCGCCGCAGAGAGTACCAGCTGTCTGACTCTACTAAATAGTACGTTGGTCTGTGTGTTTATTTCGTTGTCTGACAATGGTTATGATGTCTGTCTAGGTTTTAACAATGGTATTTGTGTGACTGTCTGACACAATCTGTGTGTGCACTCGCATAATTGTGTGTATATGATGTTGGTTTGGGAACTGAAAATTACAAACTATTGGATCCTTCATTGTGCATATTAGCTATTGCAGAATTTGACATCGGCCAAGAAAAATGCTGATGTTTGCCAAGACTTTATTCGGATCTTTCCCAAATCTAAATTACAAAAATAAAATAAGATAACTGGTCCTTATGATAAAATCAGATGTCTCTATTCCCAAACCACTGCTGAGCAATCAGGTTTTAGGTAATAATTAATATGTGAATTTGTGTTTCAGTCGCATGCGTCCTTTAGGGAGAGTCAATTGGGGACAAAAGCTGTGTTCCCAATTGGATAAAAGCATATTTTATGGCTCAGTGGTTAAGGTTAGGGTCAGACAAGTAGTAGTTATGGTTAGGGTTACAGTAAGTCTCCAGGAAATGAATTCAAGTCGATGTCAAATGTTTGTGTGTTTGTAGCAACCACATATGCATGCAGGGTTTGAAGACAACAGTTCTCAGAGTAATGAGGGTGTGTTTGGATTTGTGGCTGGTGGCAGGTTGTGTGTGTGTGTATATGTTTTGTGTGTAATTGCGTGTCTAAAATTACCTTGTGGGTTTTGTACTGGGAAGGGCAGCACATTAACCTTTTGTCTGCACAAAGTGTTGACCGACAGATTTCAACATTCGCCTCCTTTTTCTTTAACGATGCCTTATGGAGAATATACAAGCCACTATTTTGTGTTAAATTGTTGGGTATCACCCACCATGGTTCAGTTACGATATATTTAGTTTAGATAATTTTCTATTATTATGTGTCACTGAGGTTCCTTATACCTGTGAGCACTTTAGGGTCTGACCTGCACTTCATGCTGTTAGTCAATCAATAAAAGAAGCAGAACGGTGACTAAGTTAACATGGACACCGATCATCTGACTATTGACCTTATTCTGAATAAGACACATGAGCTACTAATAGAATATTCTGTTCATACTCCTGTTAGCATGTAGATCACAATACACAAATTCCATTCTAAAAAAGTCTTAGCTTATTTTTAAATGTCCGCACTCACCATTTCTTTCCCCTTTCTTAATGCAACCCACCATGATTTATATGAAAGTTTGAGGCTTGTGTTTACTGTCTGAATGTCAGCAGTGAGGGATACCACAGATTAAAAAATGAACAATGTGTAAACCCATTGTTTTTCCACTAAAATCTGTCAACCTCCTGTTCAGTGGTTGTGGGTTTGCTACAATGAGATTGTGATGATTTATGACAGGAGGAGAAAAACACGAAGGTACTTAACTCACTTTATAGTGCCCCCTGGTTGTGTTATCTCTGTACTACAGTTAGATGTTACTCCAGGTCTACATGCATACAGGTGTGCTTGTGTGTTTTGTAATTGTTTAAACTATGTATTTTTCCTGCATGTTTATGAGTGAGTGGAATTCAAGAACAGCATTTAATGTCTTTGTTTCAGTATTATCAACACTGTTCATGTATATCTCCAGTTACCTTAGCGATATAGACCGTGTGACTGCGGAGGGATACGTTCCCACCCAGCAGGATGTGCTGAGGGTCCGTGTTCCCACAACGGGTATAATAGAGTACCCATTTGACCTGGAGAACGTCATCTTCAGGTACCCCCAAGGCACCAGGACTGCATCATCACCATGGGTAGAGGACAGACACCACTAATGACTGTCAGGATATTAACCCATCAGTTCAGAGGTGGTCACTTCAAAATTGTGTCCATTAAACCAGGGAAAAGGGAAAAAGAAATTACCAAATTTTATGCAACCCAAATTACTAGTTTAGAAATAAAAATAAAAACTATGCTAGGTTTAGATAAAATGAGCCTTGGGGCCATGATGGTTAACCTGATCAGATATCAGTGGTTTGTGTCCAGAACTGAGCTGAGGTTCTGACCCCAGGATTAAAACCTAAGGCCAGACATGCTGCACTGACGCATGTTGGGAGCAGCCACCAAATACAAGATGAACAAGTATGGGACTATGATCTCAAAGATCCTCCAGGAAGCTGTTATAAAATCTGTGATGACAGTTTGAAATCTAGTAGATTTTAAACTTTGCGCAAGTCTCCTGCTATCTTTGAGATCACAATTGTCCGAATCTTCTTTATCGGATTCCAGGTGCCGCTGCTCCTCCTGCTGAAGTCACTGCTACTTTATTGTCACTGACGCCACTTCACTGTCTGCAACATAAGCCACTTGACCTAACTGCAAATTGTTGATTAAAAAGCGAGTCAAGTAAAGTCAAAATCTTACATTGGTTTATGAATGCAGAGTGTTGGTGGAGCAGTGACACTCACTAACACCCCTTTTTTTCTGAGATGTGACCTTTTCTGTGACGCTTCCTCAACAGGACCGATCTGCACTTCCTGGAATGGCAGGGAGGTTGTGGTAATTGCCTGTCACGCTTTATATAATTGTTTTCCTGTCTTGTCTTTTTTTTTTTTTCTTTCTTTATCTCTCTTCTCCTCCACCGGACTGCCTGTAGTTATCTTACCGATCTGGATCGTGTTGCTGATTGCAACTATCTTCCCACGCAGCAGGATGTGCTCAGGGTGCGCATCCCCACTACAGGAATCATAGAGTACCCCTTCGACTTGCAAAGCATCATTTTCAGGTAGAAAGGTGCCGCACATGACTGAGTCCCTCCATGTTACATGGTGACATCATTAACTCATAAGTCATTAACATCATTAACTCATAAGTCATCTGTTGTGTTTTTTGTCCAAAGCCCAACGTGAACAATTTTTCCCTCCGGATTAATGAACTTTTAACCTGAATCTTTAGTTTCTACTACCATTCCTATTCTTTAAAGCTCCTGTCATAAAAATGACATCCTTAGTGTTTTACGCTTTCTTCCTCCTCCTGCCACCAATAGCAATCATACTACACGTAACACAACACCCTAATGAACATGAAGTCCTACATTCTGGTGCCCGCTCTGTAAATGGGTCACCTCCTCCTCTCCTCTCCGGCTGGCAAAAGAAACGAGGTCGTCCTCTCCGCGGTGGAGGAATGTTATTTTGGGCAGCAGGTCTCTGCAGGGCCTATATTGGCCCCGGGTCTCTGTGGACCTCAGTGGACTGGGCCACCACCAGGGCGGCATCCATGCATTGTGAACTGTGCATTTTTTCTCAAAGATGACATTGCACCTGGTCTGGAGGTTTCCACCAGCATCCCGGGATGCATTATATATTGCATTTATTTAGGCTTAATATTTTTTTAAGCAAAAGTGTTCTTGACGTATACGATTTTACTGAATCGGTTGTCACAAATGAAAGTTTAATGAAACTGGGGCCCTAAACTCCCTGATGAGTGAGTGGTGACCTTATCAAGGAGAAACCTGTAGAGGATTCACAGGTATTATCAGTCAGATTCGCTCTTCATGAATAGTTTCAGCTGACGCCAGCCTGTCTGCCTGCAGACATGAGCTGAAATCAGTTTTCATCTGAGTTTTTGCTTCTTAAATTGTTAGTCCGTCTCTTAAGCTGCAGTTTTCTGAGCTTTTAGCTTCTCATTAGGTGATGCAGGAAGCGCCCTGCAACGGAAAGGATCCCACCATCAGAGGTGCTCCCAGTACCTTTCATTGACATCTCAACACTGCCTCCTGTCCTGTGTCTGTCCTCTCCTTTGTGCCTGTACTCATCTCTTCTTTTCTCCTTTATTTTATGTCCCGCCTTTTCCCCCCCATTCATCTTCTCAGAGTGCATTTCAAAACTTCACGGTTGTTCTTGCTTGGCGTTTTATCACACACACAGAGAGCTGGCCGACAAATCTCTCTAGTAGACAGATGAAGGCTTTAGGAATCCTTCACCTACACCGTATCACACCAACAGGGTACAGACTGACCTAGTATCAGATGTGTTGTTGACTCTGACCAGATTGATGCCACTCAGTATTAGAATTCCAGTATTTCCTTCAAGAAGAAAATTTGCAGACACACAGCCACTGGTGTGTTTCGACTGCACTTAGCCACTGGTGTGTTTCGACTGCACTTAGCCAGGGTTTTTGATTTTTGGCAAAGAAAGATTTCCCCGCTCTTCCGAAATGTTGAATTGACATTTAACGGACTGAAAATATAATAGACTTCTTAAACTGAGTGGTTATCCCTTAAAACTGATGCTAGCTCTGTCTTAAGTGGGACGCTTTCATTTTCACAGGGACTTGCATGACTCACTTGTAGCATATTGAAAAATTCATATTTGTTTCTAGTTTATTTGTAGCTTGTGTAGTTTCTTTTGCCAAATATAGAGAGCTACACTGTTAAGTTCCTCAAGGAAAAAAAGTTGCGACTTTCATGAATCCTCTTAAGGTTTTGAATCCATCAGGTGTTAATTGTTAAAAAATAGGACAAATATATGGTCAGGGCCCAAAATAAATGATATTTCCACTTCTGATCTGTCAGTAAAAGTAAAAATATTATTTCATGCATCCCAGGATAGAAGACTGTATTTCTATTTGGGTCATGTGCTGAAAATGTTTAAGGAAGACACACCAGCAAATATGTTCAAGCCTGTGGGACCTGGAACAAATCAGAGCCAAAATATTGAGTTGCAAGGTTCATAATATGTTAATCTATCATGATGGATTCAAAACCATAATTTGAAGGGTTTAAAACTAGGAAACCAGGATTTGTTTGATGTGTTTTTACCCTTTCGCTATTTCATTTATTATCCTCCTCTTCACATTCATCCTACCACCAGGATGGTGGATGTAGGGGGTCAGAGGTCCGAGAGGAGGAAGTGGATTCACTGTTTTGAGAATGTCACCTCCATTATGTTTCTGGTGGCGCTGAGTGAGTACGACCAGGTCCTGGTGGAGTCGGACAACGAGGTAGGTTGACAGAAACGCGGCTTGTTTTTCATATTTTTTTGTACAGTATCTACAACACCTTTATAAACATTATTTACTAAAAATTATTAATATATAAAAACTGTCTTTACAGAAATAAATCATTTTTTATATGTAATTTTGTGTTGTAAAAATGTACTCATTTTCTAACACTTGTCTTGCACCGTTTTCTTTCTCCCAACACACACCAGAACCGCATGGAGGAGAGTAAAGCTCTGTTCAGGACTATCATAACCTACCCTTGGTTTCAAAACTCCTCCGTCATCCTCTTCCTCAACAAGAAGGACCTGCTGGAGGAGAAGATCTCCTACTCACACTTAGTGGACTATTTCCCCGAGTTTGATGGTGAGATCATCTATACGTTGGTGTTCATGTGTGTGGTTTCTATTTAGCTCTTAATTAGTCTGAAGTTGGATTTGGTCATAGTCTTTGACCTAGAGACAGTGTCGATATAAAGTGCTGTGTACTATGTATCCATCTTTTGTACGTCTATGTGAGACTTAAGCTGTGTTCACAACTGACCTGTGTGGTTCAAACAAGGTCTGGTATATGTTTCCGTTTAGTGTCACATGGTTTTATACCAGACTGAGAAAAGGTGGGTGTGTGTCCGCTGCCAAGTATACTCTGTTTGTCTGTATGAGAACAAAGCATCAAAACCAAAGGGTTTTGTGAATGATTATATCTATTAAGTCAATCTCCTGACCTGTTTGAGCAATGAAACTAACAATGACTTTAATAACTTATTAATTAGCTTGAACATTTTTGGAAAATGCTCAGTTCAAGATGGTGTCAGAAATAGCAAATACAAATGTTTTGTAACTACTGGAGTTATATTTTCCTCATGTGGGTCCAGTTAGTGCTCATGATGAAGTCACATGAAACAGACAAACACTAAATGCACCAACTGATCAATGCTACATATGTGAAACAGAGTGTGTACATATATATATACAGACATATATATTACAACAGATTGTAACAGTCCTTGCGATGGGTACTGTCTGCATGTTTACCTGTTCTCATCTGTCTTTTAAATTTAAGGTCCCCAGAGAGATGCACAGGCAGCGCGGGAGTTCATCCTCAAGATGTTTGTGGACTTAAACCCCGACAGCGACAAGATCATCTACTCCCACTTCACTTGTGCCACGGACACTGAGAACATCCGCTTTGTGTTTGCAGCTGTCAAAGACACCATCCTACAGCTCAACCTCAAAGAGTACAACCTGGTGTGAGGGCTCACGTACAACGCACATCTCCTCCCACATTGCACAAATGCACACCTCTCCCGGAGTGTGCGCTCAGCTCCACATGCATCAAACAACACACCATGCCGACTCACACAAAGACACACACTCACACACACACAAACAGGACCCTTCCTTTCCTCCCCCAGTGCAGTACATTCACAGATCCTCCCATCTGCAAATGCCGCCCCTGCTCTTTCACCATAGCTCACCCTCTTCTTCTTCACTTGGCAGCTTGTTGCGTCAGAATCCTCGCTCCTCGCAAAGCTGCTCCGTGTGTCAGATAAGGCCCCGGCTGCCGGCTCTGGCACATTTCATCTGGCACACAAACCTTTCACACGGGCTGTATAGTGACTGAAGGGGACTTTGGTGTGTGTGTCTGTGTGTGCGTTTGTGTATGGGGCAGCATTGACTGGCAAGGAGCTGTGTTTGGGTGACCAGCGGCATCAAACCCTCTTTTGGCCTACGGAGTTGACGATGAGGTTGGCGGTTTGAGATCAGATCCTCTGTCATCTCCTTCTGAGATCCTGCCGGCGTCGAAGGAAGCGAAACACTGCATCTCCTGAAAACACCCAAGGACCAGTGGCTGAACGCTGTAGGACAGATACTGCAGAGTGAGTCGTACAGGATGTGAGGACACAAGGGGATGAGGCTGAGGATTCTGTCTCCACCTCGCATCTATGAATGTACCCACCAGAGTGAGCGTCGCAATTGAGAAAAAACAAAAGGAAAAAAAATAGAAATATATATTATGATGTAAATGCATATATAAACACACTTAAGACAAAAAGCATGAGAGGGCAAGACATAGCTAATCAAAATTTATTCGTTGCTGAGATTTTTTAAATGTTTTTAATGATAGAGATCTGTTGCTACTTCTATTAAACGGATAATGGCTACATGGGATGGCGATAAGATAAGGGGAGAAAATCGATTTTAAAAAAACTTTTAAACAAAGACCTCTTAAAAAGAAGCAACCAGAAATTTACTTGACATAAGGATCATTTTAAGATATCTGTAATTTTGTGTTTAAGTTAATCACATGGCTTCCCTCCAGATGTTTTCTGTATGGATTCCCATGGACAATCTTCCGTGTGACCTCCGCACTGATATACAACCCCCCCCCCCCCCACACCCTTAGTACAAAAACACCTGTAGCGGGTGAGAGGACCCTGCTCTCCACACAGGCGCTGCTCTGATTGGTGGAAGCGGATATAGAGGGTAATCCGAGGTCATCAGTGCGCAGCACCCCACAGAGCACATCTGCAGCTCGGGCTGCAAGTAGCTTATTCAACAAAATAGAAGCTGTAAATTAAACGCGCCCTGGGTGTGTGAGTAGAATCCATGTGGTAACATCACTGATGACGTCACACCTTGCGTCACTCAGCCGTCCAATCAGACACACTTCCTGATGGTGACCTAGTCATCCATTATATCGGAATGTGCCTCTGTTAATTTTTTTTTTTTTTTACTGTATAGTCACTTTGTTTATAAAGTGCTGTTGAGTAGTGAGAGGAAGGGGAGTGGGGGCTATGATCCTTTCACAGAAAACGCACTCTGAAGTCTGCTAACGTTGTTTGTGTATATTTGTTTGTAAATACATATACACAAAACACTCCTGTACAAAAAAAAGCTCTGTGGTACACCATCTTTGGCAAAAAACAGAAAACTACAAAAAAAAAAAATCTTAACTTCTTTTGTTAGCACACAGTTTTTCTTATGGATTTATGGTAGTATTGATACTGTGATTATGGATTTTGTTCACTTGATTAATAGGACTACGCAGAGCTGGGTGGTGCTGAGGAAACGATCGGCACGGAGCAATAGTCAGAGAAAAGACGTTCCTCCTAACCAGCCTCACAACTCCACACTACTGCAACAGCTCTGCCGCCAGAGTAATACAAACTAGGGCTGGTAAAGGAAAAAAAAATAAAATCTTCACAGTATGGTGACAAGATGATTTTAAGAGTAATTAAAGACTTTTTTTTATTTATCTAATTTATGGACCAGGTTTGAAGGTGTTGTTAATTTGACTGCTTTTGATTCTGTCATGTTGAAGTGCTCCTTTTCTCACATCGGAGCCTACTTGAGTCTGAACTGCTGTAAAAAAACAAAAAAACGAATGTCTGGTATAGTAAGGACTTTATCTCTGCTTTCTATTTCTTATCGCGACATTTCCAGTTGTACTTGCCATCACATCTCCATCCATCTGTAATACTATTTGGTTTCTTTAGAAGCCCTCACATTTTTTTTGTTAGATTTAAAACGAAAAAAACAACAAAAAAAAACAAGAAACTCGTATTTCCTCCTGGTTTATAGACGCAGCGCTGTAATGCATACCTAGAAAAATGTACAGTACGAACGTAGGTGGACTTTTTTTTAAATCCGTGATTGAAGACCCCCCGTGGTCCATGCTTGCTATTTGTAATTTAACACAAAAAAAAAATTCTGTTGTCAGTTTTTTTGCATTGTTACTTTCCAGTTTTTTGAGGCTTGCTTTGATAGTGCCAGTGAAGTGCAGATACTTTTTTGGTCTTTGACCTTTTCTACAGGTGACTTATCCTTCATCATCATTAAGGGCTATCACAGTGCATCAGGCATCAGACAGTGGGGGGTGGAGTACAGGACCACAGAGAACCAAGTCATCCACTTCCTCTTTATAAACGGAGGTTACTCGCAGTATGTGTTCTAAGAAGTATAGGCAGGGTGTTAATGCAAATATAAGAAGTGTGTGTGTAGAGAGCGTTTACCAACACTAGGCAGTTTTCTTTGTGTTTTTTTTTGTTTTGTCATGTATCTGGCCGTTTGGTGAGTTAGGTGGACCCAGTATCCGTCTCTGACCTTCACTACTTCACGTGTGTTTGCACTGGTATCACAGTGTTACCTGTAACGCCTCTCGCAGTGTAGAAACACATCTCACTAAAAGACACTGCTAACCAGGACAAGTGTTGTATTTTCCTCCCAAGTATATGAGTTGTACCTGAAGCCAAGAAAACTTAATGGTCATACTGGTGTTTGAGTATTTTAACCCATGAACTACAAATCTTAAGCTTCGTTGTTGAGCAGTTCATAGTTTGAGTTCCAATGTACCAGGCAGCTTCTGGTTTATATTTATGCAACTAAGGTTTGGGGGTCTCCTTTTCCCCCTTATCTTAAATTTTTGTTATGTGGTAATTGTGGCAGTGAGATTTTAATTGGTCGGCGTAAGCATATCCTAGAACTGCATCAATCCTTCAATCAAAGTAATGGGGAAAACTGCCTCTTAAACCCCCAAATCTGGAGTTTGTTTTCCATTACACAAACTCATCATGTACCAGTGATGCAATGATCCAACTCCTCTGATATCCTAGAGAATCTGCTGGTACCCAGTACTGATGCAAACCTCAGTGTGAGCTGTTGCATTGGGATCATTTTATCTTTCAGTCACAGCTCTGAGATTAATGTGACAATATAAACAGAGTTGTTCAAACTTAAAGGAAACACTACAATGAAAGACACTAACAAAGAAACTGGATGTGAATGAGTTTTGTTTGGCCAAGACCTGATCAGCTCAAATTTTTGCTTTTTTTGTTGAAACAAACCACAAGCTGCCTGGAAAATAGGAAATCAATCTTTAACACCTAATACAAGGTTTGAAAACCATCCAAGTTAATGGGGCTAAAGTATATATTTTGAATAATGCCAGTGTGTTCCTGAACTGCCATTTTGTCTGCTGTAAATGACACTTAACCTTGTTTTGCGGAGGAAGCAGACCGCCATCCTTCAGACAGCTGTCATAAAGAGGGCCTGGATGCCAGTATTTAAGTGGAACGATTATACCAGTATGATTACCCAAGTATTTATCAATGGTTGTGTTGAGATTTACTGTGTGTTGAGTGCAGCTTACTTTAATAGTGACAAAACTGATGTATTTTTAAAACTTGACACTACAACTCTGGCACATGGCGAAGGGCTGACTGGCTTTTTAGTGTGGGTGTGGTAGTTTGTTGGCAGCCCGTCGTTGCAGTGTGTTAACACATTATCTCACCGTACAGGAGCTGGACAGAGGAAGGCAGCCGCGTGCGACACTTAAATCTCCTTCTTGCTCTTTTGTTCTCGTCCGTTTTTTGGAGCATTAACCAGTGAATATACTGAACTGGTTTTTCACTACAATTCTCTCTTATTTATTGCCTCTCATTGCCTTGAATAATGACAGATGGCGTTCCCGGCCTGTTGTGGTTTCAAAGCGTGCTCTGTGACCTCTAGAAGGCCGGGAGCTGTGTGAAGTCCCCTCCTGTGGGCTAGTTGGAATAGGTGGAATCAAACTTATCCTTTGGACATCAGTATGAAGTCGGTGCATTTTCATAAACTTAACCTTGCTTCCCCCCCCGCTTTTTTATGTCTGTATGTTTTTCAATTTTTTTCTCTGTGTACGATAAGAAGACATTACCAGAACACTATTATTTAGGACCACAATGATTTATTTTTCCTCACTCCAATGAAACCTGGAGGTCAGTTGCGTAGTGTTGTATAAAATACTGTTTTTCTTTCCTCTTTATTTTGTATGTAAACCAAATGTAAATTATGTATTATACTGAGTGTGCCAACCCCACTCTTTATCTAGAGCCAGGCTCTCTCTTAAGTGCCAACGCTGTGGTCATCATCAGAAGGACCACCGCCCGAGATGGTCTCCCCTTTTTAAATGGAACACACCAGAGACTAAAAGGATAAATGATTAAGTACAAAACACTTTATTCTGTATTTAAGATTGAAGATTTAAAAGATAATCTGCTGTTTTTTTTTGTTTTTTTTTAAGAAACTGTAATAACAATTGCATGTGCTGTTTATTTTGTGTTGGAAGTGAGGGCTTGGATGTTTTCATTGAAGCAGAGCCCTTAATAAATGGGGTTCAATCAGTTGGTTATTATCGATTATTGATTTACATAACTCTTGCCATATTTTTTTTAAAATGTGTTTCATGTATTTGTTTCAACCACTGTTGCCTGATCCTCATTCAAACATGAACATGACTTACGATCATTATCGCCTTCTAAGAGAGAAACATAATGACAAGGTATCTGTTTTAAATTGAAATAAATTTGTTCCTATACTTGCTGATGGTGTGAACGTTTAGTGGGTTTCATGATTTTTTTTTTTGTATGTTGTAAAAGTGTGAGGTCATTTGTAATATTTCTGAGGTCTCTATATATAGTGACCAGCATCTCTACAGTGTCTTACGACCAGGAGTTTAGACAGGAAGCAAAGATCTGGGATGCCTTTTTTTTTATCAATCATTTCAAATCTTGAAGGGATGAAATTTCTTAAATCATTGAACAAAAAACTCATGTCACATATGGCTCTTTGTTTATTTTGGGTTGTCCGACAAGATTCCTCATGTGGCCACGTCCTGGGATGCTTGGTTGGTTCTGATCCCGTTTTATCTTCTCATAAATGTCATAATATATCATGGCTGTTATAGAGCTTGATTTGTTAACACTACGGTCAGAGTTGTAAACAAATCAATCAGTGAGGCCCATGAGAGGATGATTATAAACTTGTATAGTAAACTCTACGAGTGTCTGATTCAGTAGTAATACCCAGCATTCCCAGAAATGGACGCTATCAAGTTCCAACTCCTGCTGCTAGGTGGAGCTGATGAGGCTTGTCCAGGAGGGTAATATTTTGGGATGATATAATGGAAAAAAATTGTTGGGAGTTTTCGATTTAATCTCAGATTCATAAATTTGCTGTAGACACTTCAATTTTAATAAAGAGACTCATGACCAGGGAGCAAACGGGTCAGGGCATGAAATTTTAATATTTAATATTTCCTGATGGAAAGTCAATTAAACCACAAAGACACAATACAACAACAAAAAGGTGAAATAAATAGCGCCCCCCCCCCCACACACACACACACACACTATTCATGTGTAGGAAGTGCAAATTTTCCACTACACAGACATGTAAAATTATATAAATATATAACTGACGTATAATGCACATTTCAAAGTACTCGTGGCCACTTCACAGAATTGGGACAAAAGAATGAAAATAAATCAAACCACAGAAATGTGTGCCGGCTGTGAAGAAACTACTCAAATAATTGTTCAGTGTCATAAATGTTAGAAAACAGTGAAACAGGCTTTTTCTGTAGCCTGGCAGTTTTCTGTAACATTTTTCTTGATTAAATAATTTGAAACAACTGCCCATCGATTTACAACTAATCAACGAGCCCATTTCCAAAAGCAAATCGATGCAGTTTGTGTTTTGGCTGTGGAGATTCGACCTCTGTGTAACCAACTGATCATTTCTATTCAGTCCCATAATCCCATTGGAATCCTCTTGCTCCTGATTAACTTGACTATTATTTCCCCTTGATTTAAGTAATTGTTTGGTATGAAAAATGTAAGATAACAGTAAAGTATGTGTATCTGGAGCTCAGCAGTGCTGAACTTTGGAATTTATCCCCTTTCAGTTGTGCAACGGGGGTTAGTTCCGCGCTGTGTCGCACGGGGGCGCCCGCCGCTCCGCCGCTCGGTTTGTTCCCCGGATGAAGCTGCTCTTCTCTCCGCAGCAGAGGAGAGTCGGAGGCTCGTGTGTCAACATCCAGTGTTTCCCCCGGGAGACGTAACGTTAACGCTATTCTTAAAAAAACCCTGACGTCCCTTCGAGAAGCTGCTTTCTTCTTCTCCTCCTCAGCCTCGTCTTCCTCCTCGCAGGCCGCGGTGCTCGGCAGCGTTGAGACCCGAAGAAGAAGGCGCTCGGCCCCCGCTGCTTTGACGTTAGCTAACGTTCTTGTAAACGATGACTGGGTACAAAGTGCGAACGGCGTCTCCGATCGTCTAGTGTTCTCTGGGGACCTGTTAGCTTAGCCGGCTAGCTAGCCTGCTGGTGGTTTCGATCCGAGCGAAGGAGACGAGGCGACGCACACTGCTGACATGATGTTTCCTCAATCGAGGCACTCGGTAAGTTGACGAGTGGAACTTGTCCCGGTGGGAAACCGGAGCAGCCGAAGCGGCGGGCGGAGCTAACACTAGCTAGCAGCCGGACAGCTGACACTAGCACCGCGCTGGCCCCGGGTCGGTCACTGTCAGCCCGGCTCACAAGCACCAGACCTCCCGTCTGCGGAGCCTCGCCACGGCGGTGCCGCTACAACACAGCACAACAGCTAGCTTAAACACAGGATAACACAGCTAGCTTAAACACAGGATAACACAGCTAGCTTAAACACATGAAAAAACAGCTAGCTTTAACACATGAAAACACCGCTAGCTAGCTAGCTAGGTTTCTCGGCTAACTTGCCTGTGTGTGCACCTCGCTGTTAGCTAGCGTCTCTCCGAACAGAGAGAGGAAGTTAAATCGTTTTATTCTGATCTGATTGTTTTAATTCACTGGTATTTTAAAACCATCACTAAGCACAAATGATTAGTGAGGCGACAGTGCAAATAAATGGGCAATGGCCAACTTCCATTAAACAGTTTGGACACTCGATGAACATAAAAGTCCTTATTATTGAAATCATTAAATACAAATATTAATGCAAACATAAGGCAGAATTTCAATTAGCATCTGTCAGCTATTACTTAGATCTGAGAAACTACGAAGCAAAGTTAGAAAAGAAACTGCCCTTCGTGGCTTAATTATTAAATAATTCAATATTTAGTTATTTTAACTGTAGGAGTCTTCAGCGACTAATATCAGATGAGTTACATTCAGTATTCAGCAGTGGAGAGAAGCCTCACAGACATTAGCTCAGGCAGGAAGGAGGTGTGAAATTACACATGGGCCTCAGACGAATCCCCACTGCAAACAATGCTGCATCATGTTACCACAGTTTACATGGTAATCCGTGTTAATACTTGGTTTAAACAAGAACAAAATGAAGCTGAAACTATTGAGGTCGCATCTAACAATTGTTTTCTTTATTGACTAATCTGCCAATTAGTTCCAAAACGGATTTCTATGTCAAATTTCACAAAATAGCTTATAATAGATTTACAAAGTCAATGGAAACCTCTTTATATATCTCCTTTGTTTCAAACAACAGACCAAAACATAAAAATACTCAGTTTACAATGTTATTAAACATAGAAAAGAAAGTAAATCTCAATATTTAGAGAAATAAAATAGTACTATTTTTTCAGATCTTGAAAAGTAATAGAAACAAAGAACCACTTATCATTTGAGATAAGGTTTTTCAAACAAGAATACCTAATGTGAAAACATCTGGTTTTGATCGCTGTCTGTGTAAAATTAGCTGAATATCTTTGGCTAAATAATGCAGTTGTGCTCAACTTGTACGCTTAGACTTTGTCATGAGAACCACTCACTTTTCTGACATAATAATGATCAGATACTAAATTTAAAAAAACACTAGTAGATTAATGGATAAAGAAAATAATCTTTGTTTGCAGTCCCTAAAATATTAATATTTTTCTCTTTTTAAGATCATAGTTAACTGAATATCTTTAGCTTTTACTGCTTTGTAGCTGTGACCTTGGGGTGGATACATATTTCACTACTTAACAATTAATCAATTAAATACAGTTACTAATGGGGAAATTAATTGATAATGGAAGAACATTAGTTAGTTGCAGCCTTAAATATTACGATTAATTGTTTTGTTTAAAAAAAATTGCAGAGAATTTAGAATTTAAACAAAAGAAATCCCCATAAACCATGATGAAATCTTGGGATAACTTGTGTTTTCTTTGATAATAGACCTTAAATGAGGGGGGCTGATGTTTTTTTCTTTTTATTGTAACTCTTGATTAACTGATTAAAAATGTTGAAATATGCCTTTTCCTGACAAAGTCACTCCTTTATAGCTCATCGATTCTCACAATTTATTCTCTCAACTAATCAGTGAGCCAAGTAGTTCCAGTATTTCTCTTGCATCTCAAAAGCAAATGACTGCAGTTTGCGTTTTTGGCTGCAGAGATTCGACCTCTGTGTAACCGACTGACTCCATCATTTCTGTTTAGTCCCATAATCCCACTGGAAACCTCTTGCCCTCGTGCCGTTTATTTAGAGAGTAATGAGGGTTTAGGGCACAGGATAAACGCTGGATTACAGCTCTGGACTGATGTTGTAACTGTTGTCTATACATAACCAGCCTCTCGCATATGTTCGGCATAGACACACTTTAATCTCACCTTCTGTAAACACATTTCCTCAATCAAGACTCGGCCCATTGATTTTTATTAAGTTTCTCTTTGAGAGGATGTTGCATATCAGTTTGTCAAAGGCAGCTGTTGAAGGTATCTCTGCATTTTGGGATAATTGCAAGGTGACCGTTCTTTCCGGGTTGAACCACAAAAGTCAAACACACCGTTTTCTCCTTTATCTCAATTTAGTGAGTTCAGGCTGACTCACATTTTAACTATCCTCGAAGGGTTAAACCCAGAAGTCAAACTGCTGTTTCTAAACAAACCCAAACACATTCTCTGATTCCTGTCTTGTTGCACAGGTTATGGTTTCGTAAAGCAGAAAGGCTGTGTAATTAAACTGTCGTATCAGATGACCCATGTGAGTTGTGGTCCAGCACAAGATGTAATAAATTAAGATGGAGAAATTACATTTTGTATTTGTCTGCTGGGATCCTCGTGAGTAAACGCAAAACTGCTCATGATGTTGTTTTGTTGTTTCCTCAGGCGTCCTCTCAGTCCGGTCAACCTCTCAAGTTCACCACTTCTGACTCCTGTGACCGCATCAAGGATGAGTTCCAGTTCCTGCAAGCACAATACCACAGGCACGCAGAGACACACACACACACACATGCCTTGTTATAGGAAGTAAGGATTTGCTCTCTGAGTGAGCTCCAAGTTAATTTCCACAAGTCTTACACTTGACGAGAACTTAAAGTCTTGTCTATACTTAACTAGACTTCTGCTGCCTTAAGGTGGTGGATCAGGGGATAGAGCGGGTTGTCCACTATACATGTGGTTGGCGGTTCGATCCCAGCCTCATCCAGTCTGCTTGCCGATGTGACTTTGAACTAGACACGAACTCCAAAAAGCGCTGTGCATAAGAGTGCTGTGTGAATTTTGCGTACGACTGGGTGAATGTGACTCTCAAAGCATGATATATATACAATCAGTTTATCATTTAGAATTATAAGATCAGCAATAAAATGTGGATGTACTGAATTTGTACCAAGGCCCTTGCATGTCTGTATTGTGGGTTGTTAACTACAGGATATAGGTGAAAAGTTTAAAAATCATTCATGCACCCTGTCCCTTATAGAATCCAGCTGATGACACTTTGATATCTTCATTCTAGCTGTCGTCTAATGCATCTGCTTATTCTCTGTAAACAGTTTGAAGTTGGAGTGTGATAAACTGGCCTCTGAAAAGTCTGAGATGCAGCGTCATTATATCATGGTAAGTCTGGGATTTTCCCTGTCATGAAATGTATCCCACAATGTTTTGGGATGTGTTTACCACTGAAGTTTCCAGTGCCATTTTCCTGCTTTCGCCATGTTTGAAAGTGCTATCAGAAAATGTCTTATTTGGTTTTGTGGAAACATTCACTTAATTTACTACCACACTTTTATAACGTTTGTCTTTCTCCCTCTGTTTATTGTAGTACTATGAAATGTCCTACGGGTTGAACATTGAAATGCACAAACAGGTAATTATCCTCCCCTGTAACATATTTTTTTTCCATGATTTCAGCTTTTGTAGAAACAGGTCTAATCCATTTTCTGACATGATTTTTTTCTTTGCAGGCTGAAATAGTGAAGAGACTGAACGGGATCTGTGCTCAGGTGCTGCCTTACCTGTCACAGGAGGTAAGGACACTGACATCTTCACAAATGTGTCACAATAGAAGTCTCAACAATTCTGCCCCTCTGCTTATTCCTTTACTATCGGGACATGTATGACCATGTTGCTTCTATGTTCCAGCATCAGCAGCAGGTGATGGGCGCCATAGAGAGAGCAAAGCAGGTCACACCTCCAGAGATGAACTCTATCATACGGGTGAGCTTTTATATCGCTTACTTTACGTGTCTGCATGTTTCTAATGCCGCTTTTCAGACATGAACTTCAACACAGCTTAAAATGTAATAACTGACCTTTTTGTATCTTAATCATTTGTGTGTTTTTAGCATCAGCTTCAGGTGCAACACCTGCCCCAGCTCCAGGGCCTGGCCCTGCCTGTGAACCCGCTCCCCATGGGCCTCACCCCTCCCTCCCTGCCCAACGTCTCCTCCAGCTCCGGCCTGCTCTCCCTCTCGTCCATCCTGGCCAACTACTCCCACGGCCAGGCTCAGGTGGTGAAGGAGGACAAAGCCAGGGAAGCGGCAGAGAGAGCACCCAGAGGAGACGACGGGGATAAGTCAGACTAGTGTCGACACAGTGAGGAGGTTTGGAGAGGGAGGAGGGGTGTTGAGAAAAGAAAGGTGAAACTGTAACTGTAAATGGAGATTGATGTAAGTCTGGCTGCCTGTCTTGAGTGTTGATGAAACCGCAGGGATGATGACGAGCAGAAAAGACGGCGTTGAAGCTTTTGGATGTGTTAGAGATTGAAACTGCTGAATGGTTGAGAGCGTGAGTTCTTCTTTAGTGGTAATAGACTCAGTTCAGGCTTCTAGACTTAGAATAAATGCTTTTTCTTTTGTGTAAGCCACTGTTGTTAGGCTTAACCAAGATAAATGTATTCCCATCTGGAGAAAGAGCTGCGGCTGAAAGCTAAAAGCAGTCTCCCACACATGGATCTGCCTCTCACAGGTTTATTTTCTTCTTGTTATCAGATCTGTATTCAATGTTTTTTTTTTCTTTCTTTAAGTCCCTCAGATTGTGTCGTACTGGCTCTTTTCTGCCAGTCACTGTAAGGAGTTTTAACATCTCAGCTCTCTGTAACTCCTTTTTCCTCGTTGCATGACGTACAATAGCTCAATATCGCATTTCTCCAAAAATGTTTGGACCGTAGACTGGAAATAAAAATGGACGACACGTCTCCTCTTGCTCCCGTTGCACAAAAATTAAGGATGAAATATCCCGGATATAGATGCCACCATTTTGCACTTTTAACGTTATTTGGAGCCAGAGTCAGTGCAGGATTGATCCTAGTGTGGAGCTGTGCTGTTGTGTTTCCACCGATAAACACACTTGTCCAATTGCAAGTCAGTATCATCTGTCAATCGTGATGTTTCACCCTGTTTTTTTAAGCCCCCACTGGAAAAATGAGCACTTGGACATACAAACGTGTGATAAGATCTACCTAAAGTGACAGAAACCATCTTGGAAGAAAATTGAATATGACGTGTACTTTGACTTTTTAGTTTAGTCCATGTCGTTTTCACTAACATCCACCAGGAGGAGCTGGCTTGTCGTCCATCTTTATAAACGGTCTCTGATTACACAGGCATTGTGCATCGGAGCCAAATTAAATCTTAGCCGATGATGTTAAATGGGATGTTTTTAAAGAGACATTTCACTTATCATGTGCTTTCAAACCCTTCAAAAAATCCTAACCCATTATTTTCATACCAACCACTGGATGCATTACCTTTAGCTGTGTACCTCAGTCCCAGAGAAATGGGATTTTATTCCATTAAAAACCCTATAGTTTGTACAAATGGTAGTTCATTTGTTTAATAGGCCGAGCTGCTGCTGCTGCTACACGCGCTACATTTAATGGACCATGACTCGTCTGTAAATGATAAGAATTTACACTCTGAAAGAATTGACTTTATTTTGACATGTTGTTTTCGTGAAGTTAAAGACAGGCTATGATTAGTCTAGAGTTGTCTGTGTGTGTTGGAGTGAATGTGATTGGAAAGAAGAAAACATGTTTAATTTAAAAAAAAAAAAAAAAAAAAATGTAAGCACCTTTTGTATTACCCTCACCCCCCCCCCGCGTCAGTCAGCCCTTTTCTCCCTTTTGCCCGCCTGCTTTTAAATCAAACTTGAACGGGATCTAAACTTCAGAACCAGACGGTGGAAACCAACAGACGAGTGTTAACTGTATTTCTGCAAGTTCACCTCAGTTTCGAGCACCTGTCTTTTCCTACCTTGTGTGTGACTATAAGGGGGTATCCTCCTCTTTTCTTTAGTGTCATTATTTGGATTAAGAATGTGTCCTGAGTGAGTGGCTAAAGATCTGAAAGCAACAGCAAACATGTGTTCGCTCAGAAAAAAACTGTTATTACAACCACAATATGTGCTGGTGACCAAATTCTTGTTCCCTGATGATCACAAAAAAACAAGCAGTAGTTTTTTAAACAAATGCTTTGTCCCAACTCCATGCTAAATAAATACCAGTTCTAGAGTTTAAACACAATCTTATCTTGATAGTATACTCTTCCTATGGTCCACATAGAAGAAATCAGTGCAGATAATGATAATAGATCAGCGTTTCTTATCCAGATCATTTTGACTTTTGTAAGGGGATATATGGTCTAACTAGAACAGCACTCGGAGCGATAACCTCAATACTGTAGTTCGTGCAGTCGACATAACAAAGAAGGAAGTGGTTTGATAGGTTAAAAAACATTTATTTGTCATAAAATTTAGTTGTTAAGCTGAAGTTTTAGAGTAATTAGTTCATTCCCTATATCTCCAGAAACTATTTGAATTCAGTTCAGTAGTTTTTTGCCTAACCCTGCAAACCAACAAACAAACGCTGATGCAAACATGTTATAATTATAATCGTCCACAATTTGTTTCCACTGTTTAATTAATGACTAAGATATTTTTTTCTCTCTCGCTTACAAAAACAGATTTCACTTTGAGCAAATGTTCCACAGTGAGAAGAGCCGTAACTAAATCTGTCACTTGATGTGTATGCAAAGGTAAATACAACATTAATCATGTCTTTGAGGAGAAATAGTTTGCAAATATACGCTCATCGTACGTTCAACATATCCGACCACAAGTCAAAGTAGGTGTCGGGTTTGTCGTGATTTCACGCAAGAAGTGTGACGAGGTGAAGAATGCAGTTGGTCATGCTTCAACACATTTGATTTGTGAACAGCTGATGGACACGTCCCTCTCATAATGCAATGCACAAAGTAAATGGAGGTGAACCGATATTATTTTGGGAAATTTAGGTTTAAGGTGTTTTCAATGGTTTTCTAAAGTTGTTTATCCTGAATATAAAACTTGTCCTGCTCTCTTGTGTGCTGACTGTAAAACAGTTTAAAGGTTGGAATATAGCGCACACTGAATGCTGTTGGTCTTTAGTATGGAAATAGAACAGCAGGGGGCAGCAGTGCTCTCTCTAGTGTGAAGACGCTCTCAAGCCTCTGAACAGCCAGAGAGTCGGTGTGATGAGTTCACATCATCGTGTCCGCTCTTCTCCTCTCGTCTTCACCTTCTGACCGTCGGGTCGAGTCGCTGTCACCCCCCCCTGTAATGTGAGCGCTTGCCAGAGCTTTGACACCCCACCTTTTTAATGTCTGAGCACGTCCAGGATCTGCGCTTGAATCTCTCTCTCTCTCTCTCTCTCTCTCTGTGTATTTTAATTTTAAAAGCACTTAAGTCGTGGCTTGGTGCTCGTTTGTTTTCCTCCTTCCTGTCTGTGCTAGTGTTGGGGAGCTGCAGGGTTTCCCTTTCCTGGAGATCTTTGACTTTAATATATTGAGTGCGAGAACACATCAGTTTGTCTTTTGCACTCTTTATGCTGACGTCAAGTCTCTGTAGAAAAACCTCCTTTGGCAAAGTTCAGACATATGAATGGTATGTGTGTTTGTTTTTGCTGTGAAGGGCCAATTTGTATACATATGAATATATCAATATACATATTTTTTAAAGCATTTTTGTATGTTTCAAAGCTGCTTTTTAACGTGTGTATCATGGAAGACTTAAGTGTTGTATGTGTGCATTACAAGCCTACAGTAAGAGAGGCACAATGTTGTATACCATGTCGTTTTTCCTGTTTTTTCTCTCCCATTCTCTCAGTAGGCAGTAACACTTAACATTGTTTTCTAGGTTTGTAAATGTTTTATTCCTTTTTCGGTGCAAAGAAAATCCAGTTTAATGTGTTTATGAACACAGTCTCATTTTAAGAAAAATATCTGGGGCAAAAAAAAAAAAAAATGTAAACAAGCAACCGTGTACTCTTAATGAGAATGAATCAACCTTTTAGCAGTAAGGAAGCTTCTCTGGTGCCTTACAAATAAAAGATGTGATTGCGATTGGTCCTTTTGTCTTTGCATGTGGGAGAAACACTGAAGCAGTTTGAAGGACAGAAAGGCGACGGGTCAGGAAATGTAGCGTCTGATCAAAACGTTCGGGATGAGAGTCGACTCCTCCACAGCTTCGGGAAGCGATGTGTGGTTTGAGGCTCGGTCGACTTGCACACGTGTTTTGAGGAGTGAATTTGATTACAGGCGTCGCAGTGTAAATAACAAAATAAATGACAAAGAAATTCCCTTCAGATTAGTAACAGCTCTGTGGATGAGTCACCACACAAACATGACCTCCAGAGTTCAGCTTGAGTTTCCCTCTCATCCTAAAGCTTTAGAAACAGACTGCACACAACCTGACCAGCTACAAGCAACACTCAGCTACTAGCTAAAGAGGGAATATCTTACTTAAATTCATCAGGTGGACCGACACCTGTGTGTTTGTACTGTTCCCAATATCAACTTCATTGGAAGAGAACGTCAGTGTTGATTGTAGCTCATTGCAAAAAAAAAAGAAAAACATAAATTAAAGCTGCTTTAAATCATGGAATCAACCAAATTTTCTAAACAATTATTAAAAACTTTGCTGAAGGTTTGCAAACATAAACTGAGCCCTGTCTTCTCAGGGTCTGTGTTCAGGGCGGGACAGTGATTCTCACAACAAACAAACATTTAGAGGGATTTGTGCTACTGAGTGAAGGTTGTGGTTTTAAACTCTTATGAGCAGAAAATTACAAACATAAAACATGTGCAGATGAATTCTGTTTCACATTCTCACTGTACTTGCACGATAAGCATTTCAATTCATATTTAATCTTTGTTTTACTGCTGATAAAGAAAAGGATATTGTGAACGTTATTCATATTATTTTGTTGCCCTATCTTTGTTATTCTGGTTAATCACTGCAACCTGGACATTTATGGTCCGCAGAAAGTATTTGGTATCACTGAAAAACAAATTACTAAGTTAACACACTTACTTACTTTCATTTGAAATAACTTAATTCATTCGTGTTGCCAGTTAAATATTGTTTTCTTTTCAGTTTAGACAGTCGAATATTTCCGATCAATTCCAATATAATTATTGAGTGTTGCCAGAATCATATTCTTTCTTTAGATAAGAATCCTTAAAGCTGAGACCAACATGTGTTCTAATTGCTCATGTGAGATAAACTTAGCATTTTTGTCCTGTGATGTCTTGTTGCCTCTTGGCTGACACATTCACATTCACTGATATTTTGCAATGAGTTTATGGACTTGGTAGATTTATCAGGTTCATTCTGGAAAAACTGGAAACTTATCTTGGAAAAAGGACGAATTTGTCATTGACATCAAATGCGTCATTGACGTGAGGAATTTGTTCACCTCCTTTGATGAGGTGGAGGCTGAACTGCGATGAATAAAACAAAAACTATCCGCATGATATCGCCATTGAGCAAAGTTATTAAGTATTTTTACGGTTTAGATTTAAAAAGCAGCTCGTCATCATTGTTAATTACAAATCGCCCCATAGAGGATGATACCTGTGCCAAAGGAAAAGGAAATAAGAATGTAAAGCTTTTATTTTTTTCTAAACCAACCTGATGTGGTTCAACAGCTCCATTCCTCTCCTGCTGAGGAATCCCACAAGCAGGTCCAGACATGAAACGACACGTCACCATGTGTCTGTTGTGCATCGTGTTCACCAACGACAGAGACAACACCTCTGAGAAAAGTTACTTTTACTCTCACTCACCGTCACCACAAATCACTCAAACATTTCCTTTCTTTCTCGTACGATGGAAATAAGCACACACAGATGATGTTCTGGCTTATGTTTATGGAGAAGCTACATAAAAAAACATCAGGGTGAAGTAAAGATACGATTACAATATGTGCAGGTTCACAATAGGTTACACGTGATATAGAGGAAAGGTCCGTGAAGGTGTTTTTAGTTTGTATAAGAAAGACAAAAGCAGACAAAAGAGTGAGTTCACGGGTTGAATACACTCCAGTAACGCTTTCAATTGTCCTCAGTTATTTTCAAATCATTTAATAACATTTTGTTTCTTTAAAAGAAGAAAAATTTCCAGTACAAAGTTTCACGGTGACTCCTCAGTAAAGTAGTGGTAATGATATCATTCTTAAAAGCTACACAGTTCATAAGACGAGTCTACACACAAATAAAAACATGTCAGCACTACACTGTGTGTGTGTGTGTTTGTGTGTGATGGCTGGATCAGTCCATCCTTATCACATGCACACCTAAAAGATTAAGACACGGGAGGGACAGGTGGATACAAACTCTCTCCAGTGTAAGTAAAATAAAGTAACAAAGTAGAAAACATTCAGTCTCCAAGGTTTCATCTTAGAAAAAATGGTTTTGTTGGCGTTTCTTTTGAAATCCTGTTGAAGTCATTGCTCCACTTATCATCAAGACTCACAGCTTAAATTCTCACCCACCAACCTGAAACTTTATTTTCTTTAAAAAAATCCTAAAAACATTTTATATATATATATATATATATATATATATATATATATATATATATATATATATATATATATATATATATATATATATATATATATATATATATATATATATATATATATATATATATATATATATATATATATATATATATATATATATATATATATATATATATATATATGATCATTGCACGCTTACAAACCGAACACGCTTCACATCTACACAATAACACCATAAAATCAGTTTCGACTGATCACACACACACACACAAACCCAAACTGACGGAAATGCAGGCGATGGAGCTTCTGTTCCGACAGGTTATAGAAATCTGAAAGTGTTGGGAGGTTCCGGAGTGGAGAAGGTCTGAATATCCAGTTAGTGGTTACCGCAGCGTGTTGTGGTTATTTTCTCTTTTCTTTTTTCCAAATGCACGACTTTTGGTGACCGAGCCTCTGTTTGAGCGCGTCGGCCCGGGTTAGTGAGAGTTCAGTCCTGTGCTCATACGGGACCGGGGTAGTTGTAGTGGTTCCCGTGCTGCGAGTCGCGAGGCTGCGGGCTCGGCTTCCGCTCCAGGGGTTCGATCTCAGCCGTGTCTGGCGGCGTGCAGGGAGGAAGTCGCTGCTTGAAGAAGTCAGAGACGTAACGAACCTGAGTGAAGAAATATGATAAAAAGTCAACGTCAGAGATGATGGTGAAGTAAAAACCACACAGTATAAACACATCAGTACTATAATGAACACTATCTTTGTCAAATTTTTTTTTTTTGGATGGATTTAAACAAATATTTGTACCTTTGAGGTCAGGCTCCTCGCCAGAATCAAACCAAGAGCATTGCAGATATGAAATAAACCTATTTTAGTCTGATTTCAGCTCTGAGAATATTAGGTTTTGGTCACAGTGTTCTCGAACATGTTGAACTGCAAATCACAGCCTCAAATGCGACCTAGAACAGTGCCTTGCAAACAATTACAGTAATAGCTTTAACAAAATGCAGCAGAAGGGGAAGTTGAGAAGTATTTTTTTTTTGCTTTAAGTTATGATAATATAGTAAACGTTAATTGGCTAATAATGACATCATCATCGTTTAGATTGAGAACAAAAACCTGCGTTCTTATTAATAAACCCATGTGATTTAACTTGAGTTTTGGATTTCTTACGGCCATTTTCCTCATAGCTTTTTTTTGTACAAATGACAGAACACATGGTCACACTCACAGTGAGAACAGAGATGAGCGCCCCCTGCAGCAGCCCCACCAGCACGTCGCTCCAGTGATGTTTGTGGTCGGAAACACGCGTGTATCCCACATACAGAGCAAAACCCACCAGGAAGAACTGGATGGTCGGTCGAACCAGTCGCGTCCACTTCCCCTGCATCCGGGCCTGCAGATAGAACTGCACACACACACACACACACACACACACACACACACACACACACACACACACACACACACACACACACACACACACACACACACACACACACACACACACACACACACACACACACACACACACACACACACACACACACACACACACACACACACACACACACACACACACACACACACACACAACATAAAACATTTAAAACCCCTGTGTTTGACACTTATATACACTATATAGATGATAGGTTTGATTTCCACTGGAAAATATAATTGAACAAAAAAGTTGACGTTTACAACAAAAGAACGACCAAATCCTGACCTAAAAAACGAATCTTATGTATTACTACCCTTAAATTCAAACTAAATAAAATTTTTAAGTGGAAATGATTTAAGCCATATCAAAAATTACCAAGTTGGATTTATTGAAATGTTAAAAGTTAAAAAGAATCTTTAATCTCTGCTGTTGGCCTAAAAAACTTAACAAAACATAAACGAAGATGTTAAACTTTGATCTAGCAAATATCCGTATCTGATGAGTTCTTATCCCCGACCTTGTCATTGGAGCTTTTAGTGTCGAACTATGCAAAATGAGAATTTGAGAATCTGCTGTGTTCCGGCAGACTTTGAGTATTTCAGGATTAAAACCGTTCACTCTGTCATCTTCCGTCCATTGTGCCGTGTGTTGCTTTACAACAATGATGTTTTTAGAAGCGGAGCCACGTGTCCGCGATGACCACCTTCCCCTGTTTGGAGTCACTCGTGGGTGTTTTGGGTAAATACACATTTCCCAGCCACCAAATGTCTCACACAAAAACGGCCTCACTCACCGACAGAAAGAGCATGCAGTACATCCCGAAGGACGAGTGGCCGGAGTAGAACGATAACCTGAGGGAGACCGATGGAAACAGAGAAGAGAATCAACATTCACTTGTGTTTAATCAATATTATGATGAAGTGAAGAAGAGGAGCAATCAGTCTGGAGTTTATTTTCCACCTGTAGTTTCATTTAAACCAATACATGATGATTGCATCTGCACCACTAATATTTTTTACATCCACAGGAGTTGTGTTTTCATTGCTGGCAGGATTACACAAAAACAACTAAACTGATTTTCTTGAAACTTGATGGAAGGCTGAGGTAAGGACCAAAGAAGAACCCATCAACATTAGGAGTGGTTTTGATAAGAGGAGTTGATCCAGGATGTTTTCTTCCCCCCACTTCCTTTAACATTGCGACAATTTGTCAAGAAATAATGCAAATATCAAGTAAATCTAAACCAAATGTGTCGACTGACAATATTTATAAATCCGTATGAGTCGGCTGTTTCTGATCTCAATATTTATCCAAACTCAGCCACATTGATAATAACATATTTACTAATTAACAATTAGTCACTTCCTAAATGTGACAATACAATGAATGCTTTCATTATCGACTGTTTGTCAGACAAAGAAAGTACAGTGGTTTTTTTCAAACCTGTTCATTTTCTTAACATGTACAGTCAAGTCATCTCAGAAAATTGATGTGAGAGGCAGAAACTCATGACCTGACAAGATCTACTCCCACGCTACAACCATGGTGTCGGTGGAGTGTCTGAGTGAAGCACCTGGACTCAGTCACGTTGCGGAGGTTTCCCGTGCAGTTGATGTGCGGCATGTATCCGCTACAGCTGACCGGGGCGCACACGGCCAGGAAGTTTGGACGGGGACGGCCGATGGTGAACTTGGCCAAGTCGGTCAGGGATTGGCTGACGGCTCCTCCGAACAGGAAGGTGCCCACCACCTTGTAGAGAGCGGACAGGTACTGGTTGAACTGGGAGTTGGAGTGGAGCCGTTTGGTGTGCACAAGGTACGCCTCTCCCGTGGTGATCTGGGAGGGAAACACAGAGAAGAGTTTGAGGTGAAATGTGGATTTGATGGTTTTGCTTTTCTCTGGGGTGTAACCGCATCGTCATGGACTCACGATGATGATGGAGCAGGAGATGGTGACCGCAGCCATGGCCCCGTGGGAAATGGTGTCCCTGCGGTAGGGACGGCTGATGCTCTCGTCATCGCAGTAGATTCCTCTCTGGTACGGGCTGAACGTCAGCGTCAGGATGCCCGAGGGCAGAGCGGCTGCAGAGAGAAGAGACGACACTCTGATAAACCTGGGAATCATTTGGTCTTTTTTTTTACGTTGCCGTTTTCTTCCCAGAACAGTTCCACCTCAGTTTCATCAGGCCACAAAACATCTCCCCAGCAGTGTTAAGGAGCTCGGTGGTAAACTTTAGACCTCAGTAATGTTTGTTTTTAAGAGCGCTGCCTTCCTTCGTAATGACATTCCAGAGACTCCATGCAGACGGGCACCTTGATGTGCGTATGGCAGACTCATTAACACGGATGTTAACCAGCTGCAGAGATTCCTTTAAGGCTTCAGCTGGTACTCGGGTTGTTTTTGACCTCATGGACGACTCAAGGTTTTTTCAGAGACCCTCCAAAGAAAAGGAAAAGGCCCCTAATGTTTGTTTAAAGTGATGATGAGAAGGTGAGGACAGGGATTTGACTGTCGCCTCTAGGAACCCCAATGTATTGTTATGTGCCGTCCACAGGGGCGTTACAACAGTATAGGCAAAGCGTGGGGCCTTGATCTGAGAGGAGTCCACAGCAAGGATCATTTTGTGAGAATCCCATTAAAAGTCAGATTGGTTATGTACAGGAGACTTGATCGACACCATGATCTGAAAGCACCTGACAAGGTCCCATGACACTAACTTTCTAATAAACACTTTGTAATGTTATACCTTTGTTTGGAAAAAAATGTTTTGTGTATGTGAAATACAACGATACCCGATCTGAGTTTGGGGAACAATGTGGTTTGGTATCATGTTTTTCTTGGGTCAGGGCCCCTAGGTCCCTTTCTCCCGGTGCCCCCCTAAAGTCCTGTGAAATGCCCCTGGCCGGGGGCCCATCCCGAGAGCAGCCGAGACCCTTCAGTTCCGCGCCAACAAGTCGAACATGAACTTCAGCACAATGGGGTGCAGCTCAGGAAACAGCTAAGAACACAGCGACGGACTAATCTGTTGGCTTTGGGCAGGAGGCTCCACTCTGCCAAGTAAATGAATTTGTCATCAGTCGAGCTCAGTGGCAGCAGCGTCACCTCTACAGGGCAGGAACCGTGCGTCACCATGGAAACACACAGGACAGGACAACCATGACCTTTGACAGGGGGGGCACCTTTTGCACAGTGAAGAGCCTGGGAGCCGAGGATTGAACCAGGACACACACACACACACACACACACACACACACACACACACACACACACACACACACACACACACACACACACACACACACACACACACACACACACACACACACACACACACACACACACACACACACACACACACACACACACACACACACACACACACACACACACACACACACACGACCGATAAATCCTGCTGTAAATCTTACAGGTTCTAAAACTCATATTTATTGTCCGTGCAGTGAGAAATATTTGGTGTGTGTGTGAAGACAGACACCAAACATTGGGTTTAACAGTTTCTCTAAGTACACACAGACACACACGCACAGACGCACATAAACCCGTCTCTTAAATCTGAGCAGGACAATAGTCCAATCGACAAGAGTGATGTCAGGAACTTTCTACACTACAACCTTTAAATAGTTTTCCTGTTTTCACTGCACTTCGCTGAAGCGGCCGGAGCCAATAAGAGCGAGCGATGGACGGAGTTTGTTTTCCTAAGCGGGCGCCGTATATTTACTGGTTTTGATGCCATAAGAGCGGCTCAACAATAACAGATTGCTTCCTTCCTCCAGAGTGTGTGACCATCGCTCTGACTGAATGAAACCGCACGAGGACACAGAAAGGAAAACACGTCCCGGACAGGTGATATAGTGACGGTAATTCCAGCGTGATGTCATGCGTACACACACACAGACACACACACATACAGTGGCAGTCTGTCAGGAGCGGGTGTGAACATTTAAACCCAGCGTTTCCTCCTCTCCACTTCCTGCTACATAAAAGACCATAAAGTCGATAAACAAATTAGAACGTCACCTCAGTAGAGTTCATACCTCCACCTCGAAACTCACCTTACATTCAACAAACTGCACCAAATTCCACAAACTCACAGATATCAGTCCCCTAATTGTACAAGGTTGAAAAGATTTTTAATAAAATATCAAGATCCATGATTATTAGGAAAATGATCCCAAGATGATCTCCACAAAAATGCTGCAGTTCTTTCTAGGCCCATGTTCCATCGTTCAATTCGTATTTTGGGGAGAGCCATAAAGTAATTCATACATAATGCTGACAGATAAACAAGCAAACAGACAGGGATTAAAACTTAAATCATTTAACCTTAACTGGTCATATAAGTAGTAGGAGTAGTATTGATATTGTCTCATATTATATTGAGGTGTGTACTTCCTGGAAGGTTACATGCACAGTTAAAAGCAACTTCCCCATAATCTGCAGAATTTAATTCAAAAATCTTGCAGCAAATACTGGAGAGTTTGGTAAATTTTTTATCTTTCTTTTTATTATTTAGATTTTTGTTTTAGGTTGAAATTTGATGTATGAACTCCTGAGGATGTCCAGAGAAGTGGTTCTGGACTTAAAGCAGCTGTAGAGAATATGACCTGCTCATGTCAACATAGATATGTTCTGTGATTAACATGAGAAGAATGCAGCACGATGCCTGAGGACAATTTGAACAGCCTCCAAACACCGGATGTGATATTTGTCACCATCTCTGAACAAGTGCTACTAATGATCTTTGATGACGGGCAGTTTATTTTCTTTAGGGGAGGCCCCTCCCTCTCAGAGTTCATTATTCCAGCAGGTCGAGCGTACTCACAGCTCCTCTTTGAACTGTGGCCAGTGTGTACTCTGCAGGGTGCAAGGATAACACCCAGATAAGAGCCTGCTTGTTCCACAGGTCTCTGGAGGCTCCACGCTGCCAGGGTGGAGTGGACAGAGTTGGGCAGTGGCCTTTAAAACGTGTGCGCGCACACACACACACACGCGCATTAAGCTTATTGAACAACAGACTCAGTGAGGATCAGGCCCAGCGAAGTCGATGCCCCTCCATCCCCACAGCCCCAGAGAGAGTTCCTATTATCGGAGCAGGACGGGCTGTTTTTATCTGCTCTATTATTCCAGAAGACCTGGTATGTTTTTATAGGTCTGTCCTGGTGGGGCCGCACCCCCCTCCTCCCGACCACAGGCTGGTTCACACACCGGCTTCATTCCCCAATTCAATAACTGGTCCTTTATCCTCTTTATACACTTATACAATGGCAGGGACGTCACACACAAGCACATAAACGGAAACCACGAATGCTAAACGAAAAGAGCCACACAAAGAAAGAACACAACCACAACGGAGGTGAGGGACAACAGATGATGACAACGAAATGAACAGAGCTACTTTCTGCAGTCGTGTTATTTATGTCACTTGACTCATACATCCACTACTTGACCGGAGTAACTCGGCTCAATTTAATTGTGAATATCCGTTGTCGCCCACTTCCGCTGTGGTTGTATTTCTGATGTTTGGTTTTTGCATTTATGTTTTCCGTTAATGCGCTTGTGGGAGACGTCTCAGCCGCAGCATTCTAAGTGTGTTATGTGGGTTTTTAATCTATGTGAAAGTTCTGCAAAGTTAAAAAGCCCAAAGTTCACAGTAAGGGGACCTCCTCTCCTTCACAGAAAACACAAGCTCCTGAAACACGTCGCCGGGAGTCGGCTGATACGTCCACATCACGATGGCCCAAAACCCAAACTGTTTCAGAGGCTGTAAAGAGACAGAATATCAATAGAAAATGCCTATGATCATAAAATGGGATCCGAGACGCAGCAGTGGGAAGCAATTTACTAAATTCAACAGATCAACAGTTTTGAAATGAGCTTATTCGCTTCCTTTCTGAGAAGGAAACGAAAAAATATGGATTCCACTCCCACAGCAAACTGGTGAGAGGTCATGTGGCTCAGGTCAACCTGTAACGTAACCGAGGTCATTGTACTAATCAATTTTAGTTTGGGCTAACGACTCTCAGTGCCTTGTTTATTTGCAGGTTGTAAATTTACTACTACTTAAATAGTAAAAGTCTGTTAAGAACTCTTAAAAAACATCTTTGTTTCCCCTTCATTATTATAGAATATTCTCACTTTATCTATTTTTGTAGTTTTCTTTATTGCTTCCTCAGTGACATTTTCCTTCCTGTGTTTTCTTCCAGCCTCAAGTTCCGTCCATAAATCTTTTCTGTCTTCTTCACCATCAATACCTTCACTTTTCTCAGGCATATTTCAACTGCTATTAGTTATTTTACCATGAATAACATTTACTGGAGGATATTTGCTTGTAATAAAAGGTCTTTTTTATTCTAATCTGACATTTTACAAGTAACTTGTACTCTAGCATCGGCCCTCAATGTAGAAACTGCTCTAATCTCTCTTTATAAAAGAGACAAACACACACACACACACACAAGAGTTTCTGCTGAGTTTCTGCCTTCAGTCCGCAGGAGAGATAATAAAAAAAGAAAAAAGGAAGAAGGGAAAGTATTGTTTTACGCTTTCACAATCTCCACTGGAAAGAGCGCAGCCCTGATCTCCCTTTGAGAAAATAAACACGGTGGAATCTGGGATCAGACACAAGTAAAACTTCCCCTTGACCCGTGACCCATCGGGAAGCGGGAAGCGTTCCTGTTTTTCAGCTCTCGAGACGAGTGTCCGAGCCGCACCGCGACTCCCACACGTTCACTGAAGAACCTCATACAGGCGACAGTTCTGTTTACGAACATTTGTCCCACGTCAAATCCCAGCAGACGACTGTGAGGTCTGTGGGTCGGCCCGCGTGACCTGGCAGTTTGTTGGCTGACGGGGATCCGTGACTGGTTCACCGCATCACACTGAGGTGTTCAGATAAAGCCAATATTTAACTTGAGGATTTTTCTTTTTGTTTGTTTTGGAATCTTTTTTTAGGACATTAGCCGTTCAATGCTGTGTTTGTTCCGTCCTGAGCTACAGAGAAATCGCCTGTTTAAGGCTACATGGGACGTCTTTATGCATTTTGTTGACGCAGCTTTTGTTTTCAGTACAATAGCCCCCATCACTCATCTTTTATGTGGAGGGGTTCATTTACAAAGAAAGTGCTTTACTTCCTGTGAGGCCGGGGGGGTTTTCCTGGGAAAGTCCAGCACGACTGAGTGATAAGGAATTCTTTCCTGTTCTTTTTTTTTCTTTCAAAAAAGTCATTTACAATAAAAACTCAAGTTGATTTAAATGAAATGCTTTTAGATGTGGAATTGCTATTTTAAGTTCAATAAACATAATTCCAAGTATATTTAACTAAGGATTCTCCAAATACATAAACAACAACATATCCTTACTAGTTTATCATCCTTGAATAAAGTATCTAACAAAGATTTTTACATATTACACAGCTAATTTAACATTGTCTCACAGTTTCATAGTGGAGCATTTGTCTTCAGGCTCTTTCCTTAATTCCCTTTCATGGACGATGAAGGGTGATGAGCATTGAGAATAAAATAATCAGCAAACTGATAATGTATTGATTAGGTTCAGTACGTGTTTCTGTAATGGACTATATGGATATTGTATTGATTGTTCAGTCTAATCAACCACTCAAAGCTCTTCACACTACAAGTTTGTGCAGCACCTTTTCTATCACACCAGTATTACACCGAACTGTGGAGTTCGTTATCGTTCCTAAGGACATTTCCACTTGAAGACTAGAGGTGCCGGGTTTCAAACCATCAACCGGGACGACCCGCCACAGCCTCGCACAGTGGACGTCCTCTTTAACCGAGGTTGACAGCTTACGACGCTCACACTTGAACTATACTGCACCCAGCCACCGGAGGGCGATCAAGACACTTTGGCTTCACTTTTGGGAAATGTGGTATCGTTAGTCTTTATAAACAGTCTTTGTTACTGACGTCAGCAAAGTGAGAGGGAAAAACTGACGCTGACTTTTAATCTCACGGAAAACAGAAATAATTTTCAATAATTTAACTTCCTCTTCCAAACAACCACCACAGTGCTGAAAACACAGTCTGAAACCATCACTCTCACACACACATCTCATTTTCGCACAGGAATGTAAAGGAGCAGAAGTCAACACTGTCTACTTGACTTTGACAAACACTTGGCAAAAGCAGACTGTGTGTGTGTGTGTGTCTCAATAAAACAGTTGAAGGAGCAGCTTCCTCTCAGTAAAATGTTGCTGTGTCACATTAACAATCTGCACAGATAAACAACAGCAGCTGTCCCACATCTGAAGAGTTTCTTTGACTCCTCAGTCCAATCAACAGCTTGTAATGAGAAGTGAGAGTGGACGTGAACACGAGCAGCTGATCTTCACTACTGATCGTCACCTTGACTTTGTGCCACTGAACATTTGTGTATGCAAAGCTGAGATGAGTTGACTGACAGAAAACTGAATCAACACCAACATCCTGTCTGAGGCAAACATGTGTTACATTAAACTACAATGTTTGGTTTAAAATGCTTAATTTTGGTGTGGAAAATAATGTATTTAAAGCCGAAATAGTTTTTCATGCTTAAATGTACAATATGCAGCTTCCGCCTCTAAGGGTCTCTCAATTATACCAACAAATATATCTAGTTTGATGATGTCGTGAAGCAGCGTGGGATCATGGGAGTTGTTGTCTTCACAGCCATTTCCAATGAAAATCTACCAGATTCTCAGGAACAAATCACAGATGAGGTTATGTAATAAAGTTGTATTCATGTTACGCAGCAAACGGAAAAGAATAATCGTGATACCCTCCCAACACAGTGGGAGGAAATGACTGGCTCACAGTGTTTTTCCTTCGTCTTACATCATTTGGCCTCAACGTTGTAGCAGAGAAGAGCAAAGTCAATTAAAAAGGGACCAAAATGAAACGTACTACCTTGATTACAATTGGCGATTTCTCTGGGTTTGAACATTGTTGGAGACATTTTGGATAATGGAAGTACACAAAAGAACAAAAACAAGTCAACAAAATACAGTATACAACAGAGGTCTAGTTGTTTTTGGAAATTCTTTAAGAAGGCCTGAAGCTTGGACCTATGTGACGCTGCAAAGTTGTTTGATTGTTATATAATATAATATGATATATTATAGCTGATGAAGGGAAAGAGTTCAGATAATGAATCCCACGAACCAAAAACTGTAAATCTTATTTTTGTGAAGCTGCAATTTCATAAATTTCCTTTTGATTCTGGATTTGATAACTAGAACACAAACAAACAGAGGCATCGGAGTCGTAAGAGAGCTGCGATTGTTAAACTATGATCCCAGTGATCTCTGCATGTGTGTGTGTGTGTGTGTGTGTGTGTGTGTGTGTGTGTGTGTGTGTGTGTGTGTGTGTGTGTGTCTGTGTGTGTGTGTATTTGTGGTGGGAAAGTGAAGCAACAGCTGGGATCAGTCTCTCTGACAGGCAGCCAGGAGGACTTCAGCTCTTCAGTGTCTCTTTATGTCCAAACTTTATGACTGAGAACATTTCATAGTTGAGTTCAGACAGTGTCATCGTGAAGATTTAAACTCAACAGGAAACAGGTTTTTCTAAACAAAATGGCTTGACATGTTGGGAGAGAGGTTCATTCACCTCGATCTTGTGTCAGTAGATGAAACATGAAGCTGAGCTTTCATATCGTCTATCTTTATATACAGTTTATGATATTTATATTGTCTATGCCTTGGCTCTGTCCAAAGGTAGAAAACTGAGAGACATCAATCTTTTCATCTTAGCAAATCCAAAACATAAAACGATTCTTTTAAAAGGAAACAAGACCAGTGTCACTTAAGTTTCCAGTTTTTACCCTTCAAGCTGTTTTTGACTTTTGAAAACGTCAAGAGATTTATTATACGTTCTCAATAGAGTTCAGGTACACATAACGTCAAAAGGACAAGACAGGGACAAAGGAAAAAGTGAAACTATAAGAGGAACAGAGCAGCCTGTGTCCTTTCATTAGTACAAATGTGGTCATTTTACTGATATGCAAAATGTAGCCTTAGTCTGACAGTGTGAGAACAGACGGCCTCATGTTGTGGTGTCTGTGTCGAACCTGCACGTGCAGCAGTATGTGTGGGTGTGTGTGTGTGTGTGTGTGTGTTCTAAACTACGCTAGGAAGTTGTGTTGTATCTACTGTGCAGCGGTAACAAATAATGGCAGGAAGGGGGTTTGACTGCAGAGGGGAAGAGGGAAAAATGAAACAGTGAGCAGATTCAGAGATCTGTTACAATCTGAACATTCAGCGCATTCCTACCGTAACACACACACTCACACACACGTTTGTACATCTATCTTAATGAGGAAACGTATAGGCTTATTATTATTATAATTAATTCCTTAGCCCCCCACTCTAACCATCAAAACTAAATGCCTAACCCTATCCTAAACCTAATTCTATCTCAAAACCAAGTCTTAACCCTCAAAAAGCCAGGACCGGTCAAAATATCCTCATTTTGTAGGTCTATGCTTAAAGCTGTCTTCACAAAAGGCATAAGTACAAGTACACAGACTCGATTACTGCTCCTATAGCCTGATAGAAGGCAAGGTAAACTTTGTGGGATTTTATTATTTTATTACTTTCTCCCCCTCCTTTCAACCCACCTCTCCTCAATTATTGAATTTTTCTTATTTTCTTGATCAAGTTTCAATTTGAGATTGTCAGAAATGAAGATTTGATGCTTCCATTGATAATTGGACAAAAGAAATTTCATATTTGATATTGGTCAAAAACGTCTTATTTTCTGTGATTGTCTAATGACTATAGCAGTTTGATTTCTTAATTAGTTAAATAATTGTCTCAGTTTATGAACGGCAGAAAAAAAGGTGAAATGTGACGATTTTAAGAAGCTTAAACCATCAAATATTTGACATTTGTTATCACCAACTTGACAAAACGGTGGCAGATCATTCAATTTTGCTAAACTATTCAACTGATCTTTGCAGCTGTGGTTTGATCATTCAATTTACATCATTATAATTCATCTGTTAGTGTTGAGCACAGATCACATCCTAACGTTACATAATTCTATTTACTTGTATTGGTTTCAAACTATTTAAGTTTGTCGATTCAGATGGGTTTTCATCTAGTAATCTATTGATACTAAAATCACCACGTACTTTACATCTGAGCTGCACTGACTCACACAACATGAGTCAGAGTTCAAAACTATATATTTATATATAACAAATTATATATCAAATATTTTGATGTATGACTGACTTTCACACCCATCTGACTGAGATGAAATCCAAGCTTAGTCAGCTGAATACTTTGTAAACTACTCGTCATTAATCACAGCAGGAAAAATGACACCAAATCCCTGACTTTATTTCACAAGAGTTGGATTTACTTGACTTAACTCTAATGTTGTTTCTGCGTGATTGCTTTCATTACTTTAGTCCCAGGATGTCATCGACTCCGCAGAAAAGCCTGACTCATTTTTAAATAGAATCAGTTCGTCACCATGTTTTAGAAATCATTATCGTTTCCTTCAGGGTTGTTGAGCAAGAAATGAGTTCACAAGCTTTAACAAAAAAGTGAGGGGGTGCAGAATGGTGGACTCCTTGTCAGGTGTACACACACACAGACACACACCTGTACTTATGTGGAGTAAAGAGGGAGGTGAAAAGGAGAACGGTCATTATCATTCCTGTCAGTGACCAGATGGGGCCACAACTGGAAGCACAAAGGTTTGCACAACTATCATTGTTAGGACTTGTACAACCAAAATGTGACCAAACTATTCCTAACCTGAACCTAACCACAGTTTATATCTTACCCCTGACATTAACCAGGAGCTCAGAAATGATGCCTAGCCTGTATGAATGTGTGTGTGAATGGGTGAATGTAAAATTGTTCTGTAAAGCGCTTTGAGTGATCATCAAAACTAGAAGAGCGCTATATAAATACAAAACCATTTACCATTAGGACCAGAGGTTTGGTCCCCATGAGGTCCACTGGTCCTGACAAGGTCAGTCCTAGAGAAGGTCCCAAAAGGTAGACCAAAATTAGTAGACACACACACACACACAGGTTTGCGCAGTTGTACTTGTTAGGACTTGGTATTGACTTCCACTGATTGTGGACAGCCTAACCAAAACCATATCCCATACAGTTAGCCAGGAGAAAATATGTTTTGCCACATTAAGACCAGGATTTGGTTTCCATGAGTTCAGAGATTATTGAAATTAGTATGCACACACACAGACACGCTCACAATTCTATCCCAAACCTAAAGCCAATCTTAACACTCAAACTACCCTATGAAGTTATGAGGACCAGGCAAAGTACCCTCAGAACATCAACCAGTGAGAACTAAAATTGGCCCTCAAACTATAGAAAGACACACACACACACACTTCACAAGCATTCCGCAAGTTCTACTGTTGACCTCATATTTCACAACTAACAAAACCATCTACAGGGAAACTTAAAAGACGAAATCGACTTTGCCGTCAATCTCCCTTCTTTCTTTTTTCCATCATCTAAAATCCATAAGTCTTGTGATGTCAAAAAATGTGAGCAGCTGCGACATAAAGTAGAAGCTGGAAGATGTCAGCTCTGGTAATGACTTGGTGTCAACTTCAGAAAGGAGAGCAGGTCGCAACAAGCATGTTTTTTCCGTGTATAGTACTCATCACATATATAACATGCACCACCAAAGAGCCCACCCCCTGACTCACACACAGACACACACAGATACACACAGATACACACATACACACACACACTTTGCAAAACAGGATTTTTACTGTCACAGGGAGAGATTCATTGTGGATGATCTCTGCTCTTCCTCCTGACCCCAGTTTTTTTTTTTTTTTTTTAAAAAGGGGCCAGAGGTGCAGGAGGGGAAAATATGCAAACAAGCATGAAAGCATTCACAGAGACTAATAATTCATCATCAGAGACCTTCAGAGACAAGTAGAGATGCAGAACTAACAACTGATCACACCTCAATCCAATAAGCAGCCAGAGATCAGCCTGTGTGTGCATCACCAACTCTGTAAAGCCTGATACTGAGATAAGATGCTGTGTTGTACCTTAACCTGAATGAATTTATGGAAGATTCACAAACACAAGTATCCAGCGGTGTTATTGCTCCAACACTGTGTTTGTCCTATTTGAGCAAGATAGAGACAAATGATGGCTTGCAGAGTTCAGTTGTGCTTCTGAGTATAAACATTACTACGTGCGTGTTGTGCAAGTTTTGAAAGCTGATCATGGTAATCCAAACATGAAGTGAGCTCCCTCTCCTGCTCTTGCACAAAGCTCCATGAGGCAACATGTGTGTGATAGATCTATAAATCAGTGTCAGTGTTGGGCAATCCGGCGCGTCGCTGCGCAAACTTCCCAAAACAAACTGTTTTTTTTTTTTGTTATCTCAATCTAAATCCTGATGGACGCTGTGGATCAGCCATGTTGTCAGGAGAACACAACTCACCCGCAGTCACGCACAGAATATCCACCACGATCAGGATCAGCTTCTTCCTGCCCTGCTCGCTCATGGTTCCTTCTACAGCCTCCATTCACTTTCATTAATTATACCCCAAAAAAAGAACGCGTTTAAAAGCAGAAAGGGTCGCAGTGAAGAAATGGAAGAAGCAGCTGGAGGGACTCTCGGGGACGGGGAGGGGGACGGGGGAAATACCATGAGGACAAGTCCACCCAGTCCTTGTTCTTCCGGCTCCTGTGACTACCTGTCGGCCGTGCGTCTGTCTGTCTGTCCGCGCTGCGTCGCTTCAGGTGAGCAGCAGCTGCGTCCCGGTGGAGGCCGGCCTCTTTACGCACGGAGTGGGGGGGGCTGTGGGAGGATTCCCCAACAACACACCCCTCCTCTCTCTCTCCCAACACACACACAAACACACACACACACACGTCCCCATGACTTCATAGGACCAAACCATCTTTGTATTATCTTGTTCAAAGCCATTTTCTGCTTTGATGTTATTTTACAGTTTTACAGACATTACAATGACTGTAATATCTAACAGTCATTTGCGGAATTCGTACTTTATAATTACTAACCCTCACCTTAACTACAGCAAAAACTTACCTGAACCTAAGCCCTATCTAAGCCTACTGACTTTATTTAACTTTTTTCTATATGGGGCTTTTTGTACCTATAAGAAATGAAGGTCCCCACAACACGAGTTATACCTGTACCATACACACACGTACTTGCATCTTGGTATGGACACTCTAACCTAAACCTTATTTTAACCTGATACCCTTAAACAAACAAACAAACACACACACACGCACACACAAACACACACACACACACACACACACACACACACACACACGCACGCACGCACGCACACACACACAAACACACACATCTTCTCTTCACTTTCTCTTTCTATGTTTTGCCCTCTGGATTTTGAATCAGTCAAAGGCAGTGAAATGAAAATTTCCGGCTCGATCACGTGCTTAACTTGTTGGCTTAAGGCAATGACACGTCACAACTCACCTTAAACAGCCTATGGCCCTAACCTGTTGTACATAGTGACAGTAGATATTTAAAACCAGTTAAAGAAGATTATGAACTTTAATTCTCCATTTGGCACAAAAACTGACGTCTGAAGGCTACTTCCACTATATTAATGTTTGTGTTGAGACTAAATCCTATGGATTTCAAATAGTTAGCACTTATTTATGTCCATTTATGCCAGGAAAACAAATAGGAAGATGGTTTGCACTATTCTTTTACCAAATCAGGTTTGACTGTAAATTGGTAAGTAATTTTCCCTTTCTGTTTTTGGCCAAAATCATTTGATGCCACAGTGATTTCCTTGTAGCTTCCTCAGTTTCAGGCATCTGATCTTTTTAAAGTAAACTGTCATCATGATTTACTGCAACAAGTGAAACTTTTTTTGTTTTGAGAAGACAACATATTTGCTGCAAAACATTTTAGTTCCTTCACTTTTGTTGGAGAAATGAGTCCAAACACCAAATCGTCACACAGCATATTTTCTGTTTTAATGTTGAAACAGCTGCTCATTGTACATTGACGGACACATTCTCATGCTCAAACATATAAATAATATAAACTGAGAAGAGGTTTAGCTCAGAAGTAATCACAGTTTGTAGCACTACAACGAAAGTGGTACAAGGGAATTGCAGTTGGCAGCATTTTAGCTCTCGCTCTTGTGAAATATTTGAATTTTAAAGCAACAAGGACCAACTGAGAGAACTCCACGGAGGCCAGAACGTTCCCGTCCAAACTGTAAATACATAACAGAACAAATATGTTAAGTGCTGAAGGCAAAACTCACAACAATCAGTGCAGGGAAGCAGCTGCTTGAGTGAAAGACAAATGATGAATATAAAGAAGTTAAGCTGTTAAATCTAATCAGCTTTAGTCTGCTGTGTCAATTTTATTTCATCAAAATTACACTCGTCTGTAGCTGTTTTACATTCACCAGCAAAGTACGGCTCAAACTTAGTTATATATATATAAATATATATTTATATATATTTGTATAGAGGTATTTCATCAAAAATACATAATGAAACCTTCATTACTCACAACACACAAATATAACGACTCAATTACAAATAACAAGATATATATAAATTATACCTATTTTATAATATTTATTTATTTATTTATAGAGTAAAAGGTGTCAAGATACTCATATATATAAGAGCAGATCTGCTAAAACAGATAATGGAGAACAAATATATAATTGGAAACACAAAATCTATTTTTGATAAACAATCTGCTCTCAAAGTTATGAAAACTTTGGTTTTCATAAAAAAGTAGTTATACACATTCTTTAAAGACACTGTAAAACGTATTTCACACAGGAAAGCACTTCACAGGCATTACTAGGCCATGTAAAGCCACATAAACAATATGACATTATGTATTGAATGCACCTCCCTGTCATGGAATTAAAGAGCAGGGGATGTGTGATTATCACACTCAGCAGGACAGTAGGAAAAATCCACAAAAAGCGGAGGAAGATGAGATGAAAGGTTGGGGTGGATGAAGGTGTCAGGCTGGAGCGACAGGCCCGAGCTGCAGAGGCTTTGAGGTTTGATGTGTTTGGGTGAAGTGACGTCAGCAGGGTGCGGATGTACGGCCGAGGATGGAGACACACTGCTGACATCAGAGAAGGGAGTGGAGGTTTGGTGCTGAGGTGAAGCTGCACTGCTTCCACCGAGCAGCAGCTTCACATCACGAGTGCTGACCTGCCGCCAATCACAGGACTGATGAGGAGAAGGGGACAGAGGAGGTGCAGCAGGATTTTTGAGAGTGTGAGAGAAGACCACGTTGGAGTAGAGGATGGGGCTGGGGGAGAGATCAGCGGTGAAGGGTTTTCTGAGTCGGCCCCTGCTGAACAACTTCTTGGACATCTGGACACTTTGAGGAACACAAAACCCAGACGAGTCCAGAAGAGATGAATATGATGGATTACAGATGATGAAATTCTCTGTGGTCTGATCCAGGTCGTAGTTGAGAGACTCATTTTCACCAAACAAAATAACCTCAGAGTTTTCGATTTGAGGCCTCTCTGGTTCCCAAGGCTGCTTCATACTCTGAGGAGAAGAAAATGAAAATCTTCATGTCTTCAGGTTCTCCGATGCTAAAACAGTATTTGTGGATTCATTGAGAAGCACATTGTAGAACTTTAGGAAGGTGACACAAAACAACTGCTGCGTAAAACCAAAGTACTTTTACAAACAAGAAGAGATGGTCATTTTAAAGATGGAATAAGTTTAATATTTCAGAGTTTCAATAATGTGGCAAAGCTTTTGCTGCTTCCTAGTGGTTGAAATGTTAACTTTACTGAACATGCATTGCCTGTTAGTTTCCATCAGAGATTCACTGTTAAGTTTGACTCTTCTCAAACCTTGAAATAAAAATATAAAACAATATTATTAATAATAATATAAAACTATATACATATACAATATAGACTTATTTTGATATATTATACATTATACAATATATATTTTAACTTTTCAAAAGGCAAAATACTTCACCACAAATGTATTTTAATTCTAAATTTAATATGGTAACCATTATTGTGAAGTAACACTGTGCTGGTAAAACTTAGTTACAATGATGAACTCATTGTGTTTGTTTGTATTTATTGATTAAAAAATATTGCCTATATCCAGAGATGACACTCCTGTATGTGAAAGTCAAATGTCAGTATTCAGGGAACAGATGGGCTGATGGGAAAAGACAAGGTTACCTGTGAGGTGGTGTTTGGGATCCAGTGAACCAAGCTGCTGTTGGAAGGATCAGGAACGAATTGACACAGCTTCCTTTTTATCCTGCGCAGTTTATTGGGAATATTACTGAATGAGAAAAAGTGCATTTCATACAAATATTGACTGATTCCAAAAGAGTGAATGTATTTTAAAAGTATTTAACTACGGATACTTTTTTTGTGCCAGGCACGCCATCAGTGCCAGTGCGAGTGAGCCGGTCACCATGAGAGAGAGGACGACATACATCATCTTTGAGATTTCTTCAGAGCCTTCACACACATTCACACACACACACACACACACACACACAAACACACACACACACACACACACACACACACACACACACACACACACACACACACACACACACATACATATATATATAAGTTACATTAAAGCTATAGGATTATATATTTGTGTGTGTGTGTGTGTGTGTGTGCGTGTGTGTGTGTGTGTGTGTGTGTGTGTGTGTGTGTGTGTGTGTCTTCTTCACCTATGTGCACATTAGCAATGGGCCCAGCTGCTCCCGTGCCGGCGTCAGTGTTGGCCTGAATAAAGATGTCGTAGTTTCCGGGCGACAGGCCTTCCAGGGTGTAGCGTTGAATGTTACCAGGAACAAACACACCTGAATAAAAAAGTAAATGTACATTATTAGTACTTAGTAATTAGTATTATTGGCAATAGGGGATGAATAACACAAATTAAATAAAATATGAAGCTTATCACCACCAGGGTTAACGCCGACTCCTGAATCAATTTACCCCAAAACAAAATATGATAAATCTATAAATAAAATATTAATCTTGCTCTATTATGCTTTGTTGTACATTTTGCTTGTTTGTCTACATAAACTTAAATAAACTTAATGTCATGGTTGCGTATCACTTACTCCTGTGTGGTTGATTTGCAGCGGTGTAGTAGAGTGTGTAGTTGCGGATGAATCCTTGAAGCAGCTCCACAGGCACAGGACTCCAGCTGAGCTCCAGTCTGCCCCCAGTAATCTTCTGCACCGCCACAACAGGACCAGCTGATGGCGCTGTGCAGGCAGAGAGACATGAGCAGGAGGGGTCGTGATGATTGAGGATCGATTTGACAGAAGCTACACAGTTAAATTTTCAACTGTTTGTTGTTGTCTTTTCGTCTGCTGCTTCATCTCTAAAAACAATTACGTCCCTTGACCGTCTCCAGTCTCAAGATCAATAACTGGGACAACACCATCAGGAAAAACATAGACAGATGTTAATCAGTATGAGGTCATCAGCTTTTATAATGGACCGACGTACTACAATTGATGGCTCCATTTATAACTGACTTCCATTTGTCGTGCACGTACAAAAAGCCTCTAATGGTGCACTCTTCATGCAGCTGCAGTAACAGAGAACATTTTCCTCGTCTCTATATTCTAAGTTCAACAAGCCGCCAAGATACAGAAGAGCATAATCCTTTTTTTAAAAGCAACATTATGCAACTTTTTTATATCTTAACATACAAGTAAGGTCAAGAAGCTTAGATTTAGAAGAAAGAAACTGAGACAGATTTTTTCTACAAGACTAGGGTGTCGAGAATTTGAAAAGTATGAAAACTTTATCAAGAATATCAATATTATCCTGATGGCAACTGCTCTGTCATCTTCAAGCTTGTTCATTTTAAAAGTTAAAAGCTTAAAAGTAGTTTTTACGAAGAATACCTTAAAATGGCAGCTTCAAATTAGTTTGATGGACTTGGAATAGAGAGAAAAATAATCATGTGTGGCTGCATAGGGCACTGTTGCCCAGTAAAAATTATCTAGTGTTACTTTAAATCATTATTTCAGTCCACGGTCACATTACCAAGAATGTGCGTGATCAGCCGTGGTCGTGTATCTGAAATGAGTGGACACGTTGAAGGAAGCCATTTGTTCCCCTTGATTTTCAATGACAGCTCCAAAATACGGGTCATGTTAGTTTTCATTGCATGTGAACACGACGGCTGTGCCTGGCTCAAAGGTTGTGGTCGCTCTGTGACTCCGTATCCCACAAACAGACGCCACCCACAGAGGCTGATTACTTGCATCTCAACACAAGTAAACAAAGTCTGATTAAATGGCACTATTCCTGATACACATGTTAAATATTTACCAGTGTGTAACAAATGCTGTTGATGAAAACAGCTGGAGGACGGCCTCATTTGTAGTGTGGACACAGAAACCTGCTCTGTTTGTGGAGCACAGTCCTTATCAGCGCTGAGTGTGTTTTACTGTATTCGTAGCTTCTGGTTGATGAAAAAAATCAGAACCTGATCCTCACTTTCCTCTTTCTCTTCCCTGTTCAGCTCGATATCCACCTCACAAATGAGATAGTACCGATATCTGTCATTCATTTAGTTTAGTCCTTAATATTGATATTGGCATTGTGTCCCCAACACTCCACATCGGTCAGGCTCCAGTTTTGTGTAGAATTACAGGAACAGTTGGACACATTGTTTGATCAGTTTGTTGACAGTAATACAAATAGAAAAAATTTGCCAGCCTTATCTTTTACCGTAAATATATTCACTTACACCAGGATATCACTGTCACTTGCTCCATAACTAACACTGGGCTCGTCTGGAGCTGCTGTACGAGCAGGACATGACCCAGTTAGTTAGATCACGTACCTGCCTGGCGTGTATAAATGTGAAGTGTCCTGTTCCTCCCTGCCCATCGCTCACCGTACAGCGCTTTAACAGAAACAGCATAACGCTCCATCGGCTTCACTCCCTCTGAACAGGATAAAAACAACATGTTAGTCAATATTCACTCAAATGACAAAATTCAAAACAAATTGCTCCATAATTTTAGCTTCAAAAAGGTCAAATATTTTACACATGAAGCTCGTGTTGTATTACCTGTTATGACAAATGTTGTCTGAGAACTATTAAGTCTTTCCCAGTGTAGGACACTGCCGTCTTTCTCTCGGACAGCGAAATACTCCAAGACAAAGCCGCTCACTGATCGATTGGCTGGAGCCGTCCAGCTAATGTTTACACTGTTGTCATCCATTGGACGGGCAGTGAGTTGTCTCGGTGACGGTGGCTCTGCAGAGAAAACAAGGGAGGAGGTGATAAAGGCGATAAAGTTTGTGAGCGAATCTTGGATTGTGAACTGTATTAATATCTGATTGGAGCATTTGAATATTGAGATTTCTTTATTCCTTCTATTTGCAAACCCTCAGATTCAATATCGTTTAATGGTTTTCACTTTTCTACTCTCTCTTGTTAACCTGCCAGAAGGAAGGAGGGTAATAATCTTCACCTGTGTGTGTGTCTGTGTACAACATATCTCAACAAAGCATGATTTGATTTTCGGCAAACTTGTCGTGCATATAACTAAGGAGGGTATCTCCAGATGATTCCCTTTTGAAGCTGATCTGCTTCCCTAACCCGTCAAAGGTCAAGTTCACAATCAACAAAAACATGTTATTTAAAAACAGGGGGAAATTTCAGGCTTTTCAACCATGCTTCTTAAAATCATCTCATCCATGAGGAGGCTGATCGAGGCCATACCTGTCTCAGAGGCTCCGAGGAGCCATATCAGGGCCGGTGGCGAGGTCCCAGCAGAGTTGGAGGTCGACAAGGCACAGGAGCAGCGTTCAGCAGGAAGGAGAAAAGTACAGGAAGTACGTGTTGGGTGCAAATCTCTGCAGGTGCCTTGATCGTTCAGAATTGTTGAACTTTCTGTCTGACAAGTCACTTTATAGAAGAGAAGTCTGCCATTGGCCAGAACGTGAGGCAGGGCCTGAACCGACGAGAGAAAAGAGGAAACAAGATGTAATATTATACAAACAGATTGTTTGACATTTTCATTTCTCTTTCCAGTTTTCAGTCTTTCTCTCAACTCAGGCAAAACTGTTGCACAATGATTGAGTCATTACATGGAGACATTAAAACAAATTATGGACGACTCAGGAGTGATTTAAAAAGATAATTAAATCAAAACAATTTCTATATCTGTAAATCTCAAACCCTGAGCCAGAAAATATGATGTGAGTCAAAATTCTGACACAATTCAATGCACACACCTTCCAAAGCAGCAAGGTGAGTCTCCACCCGTTCCTGTCTGTTTGTTTCACTTGCCTCCAGAATGCTGGAGCTTCAGATGGAGCTGGTGACAGAAGGGAGGGGAAAGAAAAACATGTTGAGGGAACACAAAGACAAAGAGGAAACAAGTAAAACCAGAAAAGTCCTCACATGTGCCTTCCACCGCAGCGGAAAGTAGATTCAGTTAACACAGCACAAACATCTCCCTGCAATTTCAACACCACTTTTACCAAAAGAAAACCATAGATTTATTCGTATATAATTTAGGATCCTATAGACTCTGGACATTGTTTTGGACGGAACTTCTCCTCAGTGCCTCCTGGAGGTTTAGGGTGGTACCTGTGAACTGGCTCTTGATCTTAAATCGTGATCACGTTTTGCCCATGTGGTTTATATGTGAGTTGTGGATGTGTACACGTCTTATCCCTGTGTCCATCTCGGTTTCTTTTGGTGGTGCTTTGGTGAAATGGGCTGTGGGTGATGTGGATGTCGGAGAAGCAGAGAAACTCCAGCTCAGTGGCTCCAGAAGGAGTTACTTCCCCTTTAAAGGAGACAGTTGAGGTGGTTTAGAGACATCTAAAGGAGATAGAGGACACAGCTGGACAAAAAAAAGTGTCTTGCCTACTTAACTCTGCTGTGGTAACCTGAGCCCAGATACATGACACACAATGGATGGATGGAGAAAGATAAAACTATAATTGCATTCATATTTAATTCTGCTGCATGTCTGCTTTCTCTCTCTTCCACAGGAACACTGAAAACAAAGATTCAACGTGTTCAACCAACGCCTGTTTGTCCTCTCACCGTCCTCTGCTGTCCTTCCCTGCTGTGTGTTGCTCCACGGGCTCCAGGGACTCTCTGGGCCCCGGTACCGGTGACGGAGTCTGACGGCGTACGAAGTGCCGGGTCTGAGGAGACAAACTGGGAAGCTGTAGTCTTTCACTGTCACCTTTGTGACCTGGATATCAAGCTGAACGGGGACGAGAAAGAGGAAAGTGAGGATCAGGTTGTGAGGTAAACAACTCATCTCATTAATTCTGTTTCATTAAGTCTGTGGAACATTTTAATATCAAGAATTGTATTACCCACTGCAAGAAAGCCTGGCAGCCTTTTCTACATCTTATGAGAAATAGTTGATCATTGTGAAACACAGAAAGGAGCATTGGGGAAGGAGATAAATGATGAGATGGGATTCAAGCACCACTGCTGTTGGATGTTTTAAGATGCTCTAGCAGTTATATGCTGTTTTGTGAATGTTAGGGAGTGACAGACCTGCCCTTCTGCTGTGACCTCAATTTGGGAATTCAGACTTCCGTTCTTGATGTCAGTGTCAGACACAGGAAACTCGGACAGGGTGCGACTCCAGATCACGTGCAGACACTGAGGTGTCCCATTCACTTGCTTCACGCTGTTCAAAGTCGCTGGAGGCAGCATCACTGATTAAGAGAGAAAGAGGCGGGAAAACATCAGAGGCAAAAACACGAGGGTTTGTGTTTGGAGAAGCACAACACACTCACTTTCAATCCTCCCGGGCTGACAGCGACGATCGGACGATGTGTTGCTGCTGCGGCCGTGAGCCGTGATGGTGATGCAAAAGGTGAACCTCACGGACGATCTGGCGAGATCGGCCGTGCAGCTGGTGTCAGACGTGGTGCAGGAGAACGTCTTCAGGGCGGTGTTTGTCGTCAAGGCCACAGCTCTACGCATCCCCACAAACGAGTAAACATATAAACACATATTCAGAAGTACCTTGACTCTAAACCTGGGTGATTTCAAAATGTTGTGATTTCAAAATGTCTACACAACGTCACAATGTCCTCACAATGATGGGATGGAACCAAAATTGGCCCTAATAGGTATTGATAGAAATGCACACACACACATTCACACACACACCCTGCTCTTCTTTACCTGCATGACACAGTAAATAAGTCAAAAATCAGCCAGGTATGAAACCACAAGCCCAAATAGATGCACGCTCCGTCTTGCAAATGGATGTGCATGTGCACGTTTCAGATGTTAACTCCCATCTCCAGTTGAAATACTAGGCTGCATTCAGTTTGAGCTTAGCTTTCAGGAATCTCATAGATAACACAAACCCAAGCTTGGGTCCCACAGTCTCCTTATTAAACCACATTTAAATCCATTACAGACAGATTTTCCTTTGGATCTGCACCAAAGTTGTGACACTCCTAGATTTCAGTGGCCTGAACATGCCAGAGTTCTGTCATCAAGATCTATTAGTTATTGACTGAGAAATCAACGAAAATGTGGAAAAATCTCCCAATGTATAAGAAGGTGAAAGAAAATCCTGGATCTACCGGCTGATCTGGATCACAAGTAATATTTTGTGAGTTCCTCCCTGACCCAAACAAGTTTCATAGTTATCCATCCAATATTTGTTGTTGTTGTTGAATTTTGCTGCAATAATAAAACGAAATTAAACCAGTTTGTCATCCCCTGTCTTGTAAATATCATTACTGACCATAAATTATTCGGCTCCTTTGACACAAACTCTAAGAAAATGATTTGTAGCACAAATTCGAGCACACAATTAAATTTACACATTCTGCAATTTCATCCGCTACATTATCCTTCATCTGGAGTTGTGTTTGTGTCGGCCTACAAACGCAATTTTTTTTCACTTAATAAGAACATTATTAAAATGTATCGTTTGATTCACCTTTTGTAAAAGAAAACTCCGTAATCACCTGGAAATAATACAATATATAAACAGCGCAACAATGTTATATTCAACAATGATGTTTAGTTATTATTCACGCACTTGTTCAGAGTGAGACCTCTCATTTGTTTGTGTTTAGTCTCACCCAGGTATCCTCTGAATTTGGAGGGTGTAGCGTGTTGCTGAGGCGCTTCCGGCCTCCCAGCGGCAGGTGACGTTAGCTCGATTCAGGAACACGCAGCCAAGCAGCCGTGGAGGTCGAAGAAGGGCCTTGGAGGTCGTAACGGAAGAGGCTGGAGATGGAGAGAGGCCGTGGTTAAAAGCATGAAAGGGCGGATTCTGCTCGGTGAATCTGGAGGCTGAGCTTTTAGTCTGTTCTTTGGTTTTTTAACGTCAGGATCAAGACAATGTGAGGGGTGAGGGGCTGGATTTATTCTGTGACTGCAGTGGGGAAGCAGATGTTTGAACAAATGAATGCAAGATTTTCCTGACAGGTAATGGATATAAGAAAAGAATAGAAAAGGAACCGTCGACAATTAGCAGGAAGGAAACAAGTAGAACTAGCATCCTGCCTGATAAACCCGATCAAACATTGGAGGAATGACACCTGAAAACAACATAACTATCCCTGGTTGCTGTTTTTTTTTAAAGTTGGACGTATCTTTCCAGGAAACCTTTGATTCTTGGCAACTTTTGTTAGATTTTTTGCTGATAAGGTTTGTTATCATTTTGCCTCAGAAAGTCTAATTTGCAGAACTAATTATATGTTTTGCAATGGAACAGATCTTCCAAGTCTGTCATGTGGGGCCACAGGAGATTGCTTAACCAATAACGTATCAGCCTCAGCTGTCAATCATGACGTTCCACTCCATTAAAACCAAAATTAACAGAAACATGAGCACTTGAATAAACAGCAGTGTGATGAGAACTAAATACAGAAACCAACTTTAACTTTTTGGATTGGTCCCATCTGCTCACATGATGGAGGCAGAGGTTTATGACCTGTTCTGCTGACATCAAGATACTTTCAAGGAGCTGGCATGTCGTCCATCTTTAAATACTATCTCAGTTGGCTAAATCCCAGAACCTGTAATCTCCTCAGATTTATAACAATGATTATTCTCTGGAAAGAGGTTTCTGAAGTAAACGGTTTAAAACACATGCTGCCCAATTGAGGTATAAGGTTTCTCCCGCTTGGTCACATCATCTAATTTAACTATTGATTCATCTTCCAGATCCAATTACTTATATCATCCAACCATGGAACAAAAATGTCATCATTTCTGAGTCTCGATTAAGATGGAGGGGCCACTGAACGTTACCCAGGGCGAGTCCAGCCCCCAGCAGACAGATCCACACCAGAGCCGACCTCCGCTCCATGAGCCCAGTCTGTCTTCTCCCTGCAGTATTCCTCAGTGTTCCATCACACTAACAGCAACTCACCTCGAAGACTGTACAGGAACAGGAAAAATACTAACCTTTAGTGGTTAAGCTACATTTGATCACTTCTTTAAATTGTGTCGGACGTCAAACACGTCGGGGTTTTCATCCTCTATATTGTAAATATCTAATTCTAGTATTTATAATATTTATATACTGTTATACAACGTAATACAATTTTTTTTATTCTTATATTTATGCTTAAGCACAAACATACCACAGCAAATTCCTTGCATGTGCAAACCTACTTGGCTATAAACTCTGATAGTGATTCTGATTCATCTATTTAAAGCCAGATTGTGAAACATAATGACGCACGTCTGCAATACAAGTTGTTTTATTAATAGATTTGAATGTCCGAGTACCGAGCTTATTTGCAAAGCAGGTGGTTGTGATGATGATAGTGGATGGTCCTGGTGGCCTGTATACATCTTTGATAAATGGTTTATAACACACCGATATCAGGCTGTGGAACGACCTGAGATAAGGTTTGTAGATTCAGTGATGAGGGATTAAAAGTAAAAGGGAGTGGTCTCTCTCAGGGTGTTCATATTACTGCAATATAATTATAGCAATGGTAATAATAGTTATAATTCTTAGTATTATTGTTGTTGTGGTGGTAATTTTTTGCAGAATTCTAATGCAGCAGCAGGACCAGACATTGCGTAAATGAAGAATAATTAACGAAGAGACATTTCCCTTTGAAATGTAGTGGAAGTAGGCACAAATATAAAGCAGCATAAAAAAAGGTAATAATCAGGTAAGCCAAGTTAAATATGTGCATTACTTAATTTAATACTTTCCATGCAGGACTGGTGTATTAGAATAAGAATATTATTATAAGAATGTGTAAGAGCAACCTGTTATCATTGCACGTCAACTGTTCCCGAGCCGAATGTGACGCCATAAAATCTGTGTTTATTTGTTTGTTTGTGACCTAAAGTCCACAACACAAGTGTGTTCACTTTACATCAACTAACATATGAGGGCTCAAATCCGTGCTGCCAGTTGCCCATTGGCAATACAAGTGATTATCCATCGATATTGCCTATTAATAATTAACTAGTGCCCAAGAGAGAAAAAAAAGAAAGAATAAGCAACCCTATTACATTTATTTCCTTGCGGCACATTTAATACCTTTATTATCTTGTGCGGACTAGATAATTAACTTGTGCGGAGAATATTGTCGTGCACACTCGTTATCTTATTCGCACAATAAAGATTAATAGAAGTGTAACCTTGACATAAGCACTCAAACTACAAACAGTCAAACAAAGCATGTTAAGATAAGTACATTGCTTTTGGACTAACAGTCTCTCAGTTATTTATTGTTTGTGTTTATTTCTTATTTGTTGGACAGAAAAAAGTTAAACTAAACAACAGGTTGTTTGTGACTCTTCTCAACAACAGGGGTTAACAACAATGAAAACAGATTATTCCAAGTTCTGCACTTACCCGTGCGAAGTTAGAGCCAAATCAACACGTGCGTCTCTTGGACTCCATCCACACAGAGTCAAAGAGTCAGAGCTGCTGCTGCCTCTCAGCTGTAAATAAACACGCCCCTATCTGCTGTGTGTGTGCTTCCCAACCCGGGGTTCGAGGTCCCCTAGAGGAGTCATGGACAGCTCCTCCAAATAAGTCCAGTTTTAGTGGGAGCAGTTCAGTTCAGTAGATGGAAGGGAAAGGAAAAATAATACTAAAGGCACAGATTTACTGTTACTGAAATTGGTAGTTTAAAGATAACCGGGTCAGAGTTTTCTAAGCTGGAATGCACATTCAACCCATGGATCAGAGAGCCATTTCTAACCTATGGATGGAGCAATGAGGCTTTTTACTCCTCAAAAGGACATTAGGTAGAACAGTCCACATGTGTGTGACTTGGTTCAAGAGCTCGTTCAGACACAGCAGATTTTTTTAATACTTTTATTTCAATGGATTCACAAATCTCAATATCCAGTGTTTTGGATTGTCCTCACAATTACTCTGACTCACTCGTTTTTCTTTTCAGGACACCAAGTGACAAATTCAGATTGAAAAAAAGAGAAAGACAAGTTTATCCACACATCATCATGCACATTGGTAGAATACATATATAAATAAAGATTTGAGCTTAGTCCGACCTAAACTTGTCCAAACCCAACTGGAGCCGGATGATTTCTTGGCCTTAACTTCCACTCTGAGCACTGCACACAGTAACACACACACAAAATGTCACATTCTGGTTTATTAGCTTTCCCCCCTTGTTTCATTTTCCTTTCCGTCCCATTCATATTTCAACATCTCACTGTGGAGCTGACTCGTTGGCCGTCTGCTTCATTACAATAGTAGAAATGGAGGATGGGGATTCAGGGTGTGAACCGGATCAGATTAATCTCAGCTGCATAGCTGTTTGTTTTATGTCATCTTCTAACCATGACTACTTTGATCTACATTTGCGAGGCAGAGGCAACGAGAGTTCCTGTATGCGCGGCGAGGGGCTGGCAGAGCGTGCCGCCCGACTAACGATGTATGGGTCGTATCCCTCGAATAAAGCCTTCCTCTCTTTAGGAATGGACAGCTCGAGAAGTCTCTCGCCGGCTACGCAGCTTCTTGCCGCTCTGGAGACGGGCCAGCACACCGAACGCCCCCCCTCGAACCCGCGGTGTTCCTGCTTAGGGGCTGAAAAGAAAAAGTCACCAAACTGAGATCAGAAACACACATTTTTAGAAAAACTTTGAAAAGTTTAATGTGAAGATTCGAAACCATTTGTCCTATCCGTCTTTTGAATATGAAGCTACAGCCAAAAGACCATTAGCCAAGCTTAGCATAATTACTGGGTATAGAGGGAAACCGCCAGCCTTCACGTTCTATATGGATTAAAAGAACAGGCGATAATGTTAGCGTTTTGATAACGTTAGCTTTAGCTGCGCTGGTACAGGCCGATTTTATTACTTCAAGCCAGTTTCCTCCTGTTTTCAAGCCTTTATGCTAAGCTTAGCAAACCTTCACAGGGTGGAAGCTTCATACTTGACATGAACGTGGTGTTTTTATCATCTAACTCTCTGCAAGAAAACACATAAGTGTATTTCTCACAACGCTTGAGTAAAAAATACCACAATAAGCAAAAAAGTAACTGAATCTTTGTGCAATGGAAACTCACTGGAAAGCAGCTCTGTGTGTGCCGACGCTCTGCGGGGCAGGTGGGTCATGGACACAGGTTTTGATTTGTGGCCTGAGTTCTGCTGAACCTGCCGTCGCCTTGGCTGGGCGAGCTGGGAAACCCGAGCAGTGGCGACCGCCGTCTGCGTCGCTCTGTTTAACTACAGTTACATCGTATGTCATGAGTGAGATTTTTATAGATAGATTAATATATAGATAGATAGATAGATAGATAGATAGATAGATAGATAGATAGATAGATAGATAGATAGATAGATAGATAGATAGATAGATAGATAGATAGATAGATAGATAGATAGATAGATAGATAGATAGATAGATAGATAGATAGATAGATAGATAGATAGATAGATAGATAGATAGATAGATAGATAGATAGATAGATAGATAGATAGATAGATAGATAGATAGATAGATAGATAGATAGATAGATAGATAGATAGATAGATAGATAGATAGATAGATAGATAGATAGATAGATAGATAGATAGAATCTCAAAACAGAATCTCTAAATAATGCAGAATTAAATACAGTCAAGACAGATTCAAGGAGAATATTTGAATTCAGATTTGGTACTTTTTTAATCCACAACACTCTGGCCTTAATAACACTGCAGGATGCGGGGTTTAAAAACACATTATGACAGCTAGCTTTACTCATACTCAGCACTTTCTCAAAAAAGTGTGTGTGTCTGTGTGTGTGTTACTCACAGGAACCAGCAGAGGGCGCTCCGGCTCCCAGCCAGCTGCAGGGGCCCTTGGCTGAGCCAGGCTACACAGTCGCTTGGATGGAACAGCCCTGAGAGCCCATTCACTCACCTCCCATATGGGAGAAAGACTGAGGGAGGAAAGAAAGAAGGAAAGGTAGAGGGGAAGAAAGGAATGGTAGAGGTAGAGGTGAAACACAGAGAGATACGGAATTATTGTTAGATATGAGGGAGAGGGGGTGAAAACATAACAACAACAAAAAGAAAGACGAAGAAAGAGGAGAGCAGAAGGATGGAGGCAAGAGTCCAAAAGACACAGGAGGACAATAAACACTAAAGATGCAGAGGATGAGTATTCAAATTTTTTTGGATTTAAAAAAATGTAAACATCAACCCACTGCAATTCAACAAACTGTAAACATTTGACACACACACTCATACACACACAAAATGCATGCAGTCTTCATCTTCTTACTGTTATTACAAACACATGGAATAAATATACACAATAAAGTGTATATTTATTCTGTAAAAACACATTTTATTCTATTCTGTATATTCATTCTATCAGTCTGTCTTCATTAATTATTTACACTAAACTTTATTTTTCACAACCATGAAGTGACAAATTTACATCTTTAATCTTGAAAGAAGACAAGACACAATAGTATAAAATAAATCCCACATGCATTAAAGGTCAGTCATTAGCAGTACTGTGCAGTAGTGACACTAGAACTGTATTTAATTATATTTACGTGACTTGAGTTTGTAGCTTTTTACTTCTACATAGTTCCGACCAGCGAGGGGTTAAGTCTGAAGAAAAACAAGAACGCTACAGCCTCACCAAAAAGGTGTTCATACTGGGTTGTAAATAAAGAAAAAGAAAAAAGAGAGAGAGTGGAAGACGTACGTATCTTGGTGTGGGGTCCAGTCCTCTCAGGTGGCAGCTCATCCAGCCAGTAAACAGAACGACTGGAGAAAAAGAGAGAAGAGGCCTCGTCAGAGAAAGAGGACGATAGATGGACAGAGTCGAGGACGTAGAGGAGGAAGTTGGAGGAGTACCGGTCTGGACAACTGAGTAGGTTGGCTTTGGGTTGAGCAAGCTTATGCGTCCGAGTTGCCATGGTAAATGCCATAGAGTATTTTTCCTGTGATTGAAAACATGTCTTCTGTCATTTAAATCATTTAATAAGCAACATTTCTGATCATTAGTTGGTTTCAGGTCCTCAAAATGTAAACACTGAGAATTAAAAAATGTTTGGGCTTTGGACTGTTAGGTAGAGAAAAGAAGCACGATGAAGAGGTCACATTGGCATTTTTTTTTTTTTATTAAACAATTAAAAAAAAAATATATAAATATAGACTACGGTAAAAAAACTTCTCAAGTGCTTTTTACTCATCAAAACCTCTAATTGTTATGTAGGTCACATCCTCCTGTCATTAACAGTAACCCACAGTAACACAGCCAATTTAATAAAATTGAACCTGTAGCAGTTATATACTCACTAACTCACTCAACATACAAATACAACAGATCATTGTTTGACTGGAACTTAAAAACAGCTCTTTATCCATTCTTTTAAAACTATAATGTTAACTCCACCTGTCCCTGCAGTCGCTCCTGTCACCTGCTGGTTGCCGGGGTATCAGGTGAAGTTTCAGGTGTACAGTCACCCAAAGATCGTCTATGTACAGAGAAAGTTAAGATGGCAGACTCCAACTTTCAGGCAATTGATAACAAACTCCCTTGTTTCCTTATTCTTTCGACTAGTCTGTGTTACTGTATTTGTGTTCATCAAACTGTGAGTACATGTGTATAACTTCATTCTATCCAACCTGCCCCCACTTCTGCATTTATTTATACTTGTGTCATACTTCAGTGCAAAACTACAACTGTAGAGATTGAATTGAGAACTTTTAACATCAAACAAACAGTAAATTATCATGAACATTTAATGAACACTTCTCGATCTGGAAATACAAAAAAAAAAGCAAAACTAAATCACTGCATTTCAAACGCATATCCAGCAAAAAAAAAGTAATTTCCAGGTAATTGTGACTGATATTCACCAAAAATAAAGAGTCCAGAGATAAACAATTACTTTAAAAGTACAAATAAAATCACTTTGTGGTCCGAATTCAGTGTCTCAAATTTGAGGCGAGTGAAACATCTTCCAAAACAAAAAAACGAGGATCTCTGGTCCTGTTTCCATTCTGTTGCCTTCAGTTTTTCTAAAGAAGTCATTCCTCTTTCCACTCGAATCATTACAGGATCTTTGATACGGAAGTAAACTGACAGGTGCAGCCGACTTCTTCGTGGACCCCGGAAGTAAGAGTCTGGATCAGGTCTGGATGAGCCGGTGTGATGCGGACTGACTGACGGACTGTACCCGGAGAGAGGCGCCCTGCTGCGGCTGCAGCTCGGAGCCCTGCACCGCTCATCCAGCCAGGAGGCGCCATTGGAGTTTATCTTACCCCCGATGATCAATGGAGGTAGATTTTTGACTCACTGCAGCAACACCGCCACCTTCTGGGCTGGAGGGTGGTTCGAGACAAGTAAATGTAGATTCATAGAATTTTATCAGGTTTTCTTTTTTAGCTCAGGTGTGATGTGATGTTTTTTCCAAGCTGCTTCACAGGCTCTTTCTCATGTCGAATAAATATTAGTTTTGTTTTTCATGGCTTTCTTTTTGTGCTTGGTGATTTGTTGTTGTGTATGGTGATTTTAGATTACTTTTGTGAATTTTTGTTGCCTTTTGTATGATTTTTAATTTTTTTTTCTTATGTTTATGATAATATGTTTATTATTATTGACCTTTTAATAATATGATATTGTTCTGGACCTGATTGCACTGGACTATGTACTAGCCAACAGACCAGGGAGAAACTGATAGCATCATTGGATCCGGTGTATTTTGAGTTTTACTTTTACTTCCAGGATATCTCTGACTGTGCATCAACTCCAAACATCTTTTTCAAAGCTGTCTCTGGTGAGTCCTCTGACTTTATGAAATTATCTGGAGGGTCCCTTTAAATTCGAATAAATAAGTGTTTTCTTGTTTCATCTCCTCATCTACCATGCACAGGATCATAATTCAGTGACAAATCTGAACTAGGAGAAACGCTCACAATGGCTTTATTGCATTATGGGAATTGTAGGATTACATGTATTTTAAACTTCAGTCTAAAATTCAGGATATCTCTGTCTGAGGTTTTTTTATATTTACTCTAGAAAATCATTACTAAGAGTAGCAGCAGCAGCTGAACTATAGGAGAAACTCTCATGCGGGCTGGGTTGCATTGTGGGAATTGTAGGAGCCCTGTGTATTTTGATATTTACTCTTAAATCCCAACCTGTGCTGCATGGAGTCTGACCATTTCTTTTTAAACCTGTCTCTGTTGAGTCCTCTGACTGTATGACATCACAACAATAAACTCCATAATGTCCCCTTTAAATTGAATTAAATCTGTGTTTTTCTTGTTTCACCTCCTCTCTACTATCCCCAGGATCATAATCCAGAGTCACAGCAGCAGCCGAACTATAGGAGAGTAAACTCACATACGGGCTGGGGTGCATTGTGGGAATTATACAAACCCTGTGTATTTTGATATTTACTCTTAAATCCAGGGTGTCTCAACCTATGCTGCATGGAGTCTGACCATTTATTTTTAAACCTGTCTCCGGTGGGTCCTCTGACTGCAGTATGACATCACAACAATAAACTCCATAATGTCCCCTTTAAATTGAATTAAATCTGTGTTTTCTTGTTTCACCTCCTCTCTACTATCCCCAGGATCATAATCCAGAGTCAAAGCAGAAGTTGAACTATAGGAGAAACTCTCATGCGGGCTGGGTTGCATTGTGGGAATTGTAGGACCCCTTTATTTTGATATTTACTCTTAAATCCCAACCTGTGCTGCATGGAGTCTGACCATTTATTTTTAACCCTGTCTCCGGTGAGACCTCTGACTGCAGTATGACATCACAACAATAAACTCCATAATGTCCCCTTTAAATTGAATTAAATCTGTGTTTTTCTTGTTTCACCTCCTCTCTACTATGCCCAGGATCATAATCCAGAGTCGCAGCCTCTACCCAGCGTGCGTGCGCACATGCGTAAAGTGTAGTAGGTGGGCGCGCATGGCATCTCGGAGCTGTGCCGTCCTCCGCCGCTGGGTCGCTTCATGATGCCGAGCGGAGTCTCTGTGTGCGGCTGCAGGAGCCGCAGTTCCCGAGGCTGAAGTCGGATGAGACGGGAGAGAGGAGCCGGAGACTCGAGGATGGACGATGCGAGCCGCGGGCAGCTGTAACGTCGGCGGACACACGCTTGGATTCAGCAAAGAGGTGAGAGAAATATCCTCCTTATTCACCCTGGACCACTTATCCTCCTCGTCTGATGATGCTGATGCTGCTGCTGCTGCTGCCGAGGATGAGGAGGAGGAGGATGAGGATGAGGATGATGCTCTAAACGCAACCTGCGTTATATTCCTCCTGTAAAGGCCAATTCCCTGCGATGCCTCTCATTCGACAATTGGAGAGACGCAGAGGGGGTTTTCCGTTGTCTCTCATCCAAATTATAAAAATAAAAATATTCACGGGAATCTCGATCCCTTTTGTGGGCAAATAAGGTAAATAGGCAGTTAAAGCGGCAACATGGCTGCGTGTGTGCGCCACCGCCGCCTCTCCAGAAGTGAATTTTAAGTGTTGCAGCATCGCTCGGTGCTAGGAATCGAGACTTGGTCCAAACGGAGAAAGTGAATGATGTCAGCGGAAGGGAAATACTGCAGCAGTCCTTCTGTTGACTCGCCTCAAAGGATGTTGTCATTACCTCGAAGCTGAAGGTGCGGTTACAGTCAAATGCACCTTCACGGGCCTGTGACGATCACCAGCAGCACCAGCTGGATATTAATGTGCAGATATGTGAATGCAAAAAAAATAATTAAATAAATCCCCCTTATCACAGCAGCAGTCCGGCTCCGTGCATGTGAATGTAAACGTGCGCTCCTCTGTGAATTCATTTTCTCTATGAATAATTAAGAAGTTGTTTGGCTTTGTCTCGTATAAAACCCATATCTAATCCGTTGAGGTGTCATTTGCTGCCATGCACCGCTCACAGGGTTCCTGCCTACTCAGGAATTCCTGCAGTTACTTCACAGGCTGAATATTTACAATGAAGCATTGTGTTATTTTTGCTGATGTGTCTGTTGTGTCTCCCACTGCATAGCATTTGTTTTCTAGCATGTTTCCTCCTCAGTGCATTGGTGCATCTCTGAGTTAATGCCCCTTTAAAAATGCCCAGATATTGTTTGGTGGTGGTGCTGGGTGGAGAGGGGGGGTTGGCACTTTTAGGACCGGGGGGATTCACTATGTAATTAAGATGACCATGTTTTGCAACTGCCTTCCTGGCCCCATGAACCCTTAATCCTTACTGGGATGGAGTCATGAATTGCCCACTGAGCTACAAAGAGCCTCAACACAGTTACAAAGCCTAAAAATAGCTGTTTTGATTTGGTGCAAAGTGGTTTTACTCCGACCTTAAAATGCAGCCATATCTGACGGTGGTGAAAATCGTCCGAGTCGATTCACAGATCATTCGCTCGGCAAGAAAAATGTGATCATGAATTCATGGTTTCAGACATTTTTTTTAAGCAAATATGCCAAACACTCTATTTCAGCCTCTTAAAAGTGAAGACTTTCTGCTTTTCTTTGTTTTATATTATTGCAAATTGATTTTATTTGGGTTTTCTCCGCTAATTTCTCGGTTTCTTAATTGATAGAATAGTCATTTGCTGCAGCCCTGGTCACACATATTATAATTTCATTGGACCAGGCCTCTCTGAGGACCCTCACTGCATGGTGCCTGTTGGCAGAAATAACAGCCTCCCAACACAGAGAGTTGCAAGTTGGTGACTGGAATGAGGCTCTGTCATAACACTGGAGGTCAGTTTGAGAGGAAGGGTGGGTGTAAACCGAGGTGTGATGCAGAAGAATATAAAATAGACAAGCCCCCCCCCCCCTCTCTGCTGACTTCCTCCTGAGGGTGGAAGAAGTCCTCCATTGGTCAGCTCCATGTGATCCAGACATATTTCGGGAGCTCGGTCCGAGGTGGTCATCAGTCACCGGCCAGCCGTAATGTGCTCGGCGACCATTATCATTAAGCGGTTCCTTTGCAGCTCAGTCGGTGTCATTAGCCCACAGGATGCAGTCACTGCTGAGCGGGATGTCATGGAGAATTATCATTTGCACCGACCATGGGCACTGGAGTGTTCCCCTGCCATAGCTCACCGATATCTCTACAGGAGGAGTGAGAGAGAGGGGAAGTGAGGGGGGGGACAAAAGCACAAATTAGGAGTTAATGAAGTCCTTGAAGGAGGGAGAAAGAAAGAGAAGGCAGGAGGTGTTAATGTGTCATCAGGGAGGAATTGCTTTTTTTTCATAGATATGCTGATATCAAGTGAGAGTAACTCTTCATTTTCTCCACAGGGTTGACGCTTAGGGCTTTTCGACGTTTGACATTCAGCCAGCGACAGGTAAACACTTTTAAAATATCCGTAAAATATTACAAACACTGCTGAAGTTATTACCTACAGGCACGATTATTTGTTATGTCTTACTGAGAACAAAGACTATACCGTAAATGTGTACCACCAATGGGCTGATATTACCAGGAGGTAGAGCGGGTCCTCCACTCATCAGAAGGTCGGCGGTTTCGATCCCAGATCGTCTTCTACGAGTATCGAGTTCAAGTGTTCAACAGTGAATCCTTTTTTAAAATGTCACAACTGATTGTGACAGTTTGGAATCGTCACAGATTCTTTGAGATGAACATTCTCTGTGTTCCTCTACAAACCATGTGATACCTGCACCCAAACATTAAAGCCACTGTGGGCAAAATGAATTACGTCTGTTTTGAGACAGATGCATTATGAACTTCTTCTCTTCGATTTGTATCTTTGTGCAGTTTTTTTGTCAAACTAAATGAATAATGTCAACGCACTTTAAATGACTAGTTTGACCTTTTTAAGAAGGGTGCTCATTTTCTTGTTCTTTCTGTTTAGCACAAAAAGCAACACGGCCAAGAAATAAGCTGCCACATAAAACTCTCGTAAAAAAACCCCGAAACTTTTCGTTTTTACACATTTGGCTTTTATACGGACTAAATAAGTGAGATGACATGTTTTATTTAACCAGCTTTTCAGGTGCTGACAGACAGATTTTGAGCAGAGTCGTACTGTTTCCACTCTTTGTGCTAAACGAATCCAATCAGCTGCTGGCTTCTTATTTACTGTACAGACATGAGCGAGCTATCCCGCTTCTCATCTGACTCTCAGCATGAACGAGGTTAAGCCCATTTCCTAAAAATGAAACTACTTTGAATAGAAGGAATTTTGTCAATTGGCTGCATTTATATAGAGCTCGAAGTCTTATCCACCAATCAAAGCATACGATACATCATTGAAGTTAGTGTTCAATGTCTTGCTCAAGGACACTGGAGGAGCCAAGGGATCGAACCGGCAACTTTCTTACTATTGGACGAACCGCTCTCCCTTCTGAGTCACAGCTGCACCCTGTGAGCCGCCACCGCTTTATATTCAAGACACTATCTTTTACTTCTGGTTCTCACTGCTGCCCACACCTCCACGTTTCACTGATTTGAATAGAGATTAAATGATACAAAATGGCAGATCGGGCTGCATGGTCATCGGGCTCATAGGATTAAATTAAGGTGTAATAAAAACTGTTTAATATCATTTCTAGAACGGGCTTCATCATTTGTTAAGAAGTCACATAATCATTCTATCTATACAAAGGTAAGAGATGACTAACACAGTCCTTGATGTTCAAGGTGAATCACGAACATGAAAGGATGTACTGAGTCCTTCGGTGCACTAGCTCATCTGTGCGTTTCCAACATTTAGCTTTACACGTAAGAGATTTCTACTCTCATCACCCCAAAGATAATGAACACATGAAGATTAAACCCTCCAAATGTGGAATTATTAGGTTTTGGGAAAACTTCTTATTTTCTGGAAATATGTTCCTCATTTTGCATAAATGACTCGTGCCTGTGTGTGTGTGTGTGTGTGTGTGTGTAAATCCTGTTCGCTCACACGGCACATTAATGATTTTGGACGATAAAAGAGAGAGCTGTGTGTTGCGTATTATTGCCATGCTGCTGTCTAAAGAGCGAGCGCTGCATGCTCTGCTGTTTGATGTGCCACAGGATGATCGAGGAGGGCAGTAAACGAGGCAAGGCCATGGTGGAGAAGAGGCAGCTCTTCATGGAAATGAGTGAGTGGAGTCGACTGAGAGAAATCTCTTTTCACTATTCATAGCCAGCACTGGCATCATGTAAGTCTGTGACGGGCTCGAAGTTGCACAGGAGGAGATGCGTGGTCCCTCACACGTACAGTATATTTGATTTCCTCCCACACAAAGGGAGCGATGGTGTTTAAATGCACCTCCAGTGAGCCTGACTGCATTTGTACGGTGTTTGGTTTTATTCCATTGAAGTGGACAGCCATCTGTGAAAGCATTTTGTGTGAAAGTCAGTCCCTGCTTTAAATGCATTTGTTTTTTCAGGAGCTCAGAACTTCGATGTCATCCGACTGTCGACTTACAGGACCGCCTGCAAACTGCGGTTTGTGCAGAAGAGATGCAACCGTAAGAGCACGTATAGATTCCTATAAGCTATAATCTGTTGTGATCAGTAGAAAATAGCAAAAGCGGATACAGAGGTGATTGATGGCAGCGTGTCCGTTTGCATCCCCCCCCCTCACAGTTCATCTGGTGGATGTCTGGAACATGATCGAAGCCTTTCGCGACAGCGGCCTCAACACATTGGACCACAACGCTGAGATCAATGTGTCGCGGCTGGAGACTATCCTGTCTTCCATCTACTACCAGCTCAACAAGCGGTTGCCCACCACCCACCAGATCAATGTGGAGCAGTCCATCGGGTTGCTGCTCAACTTCATGGTGGCCACCTATGACAGGTAGGAGGTGTGTGGTCAACCCCCAGAGTCTAGACCCCTGGTGGTGGTTGATGGGAGAGAGAGAATGTTGAGGATCTGAACGAGATGAGAAAGACTTTACATGAGCTCTGGATAGGGAGACTGGAGGTGATTGGGGAGGAGGAGAAAGGTCACAGCGAATCAGTGAAATCACTGTGACAGAGGAGAGATTTCAAGTTTGACACCAACATCCTGATTGGCTGAATTCGATTGTGACAAAATCTGATTAGATTTAACATTAACATGGGTAGAGAGAAAGAGAAACCGGAATGAATGGGACACTGGGAAACCTTTCCTGATTGAACTGATGCTTATCTTCAGTCACTGAGGCCTTTATTGATAGTACACAACCTAAGTGTGAAAGAGCAAAGGGCCAAGTTGGAACCGACCAATAAAGATGATAATAATAATAATAGTTATATCCTCATGCAGTCCAGTTCAGTTCTCCACTTTTGTCAACAGAGGCCACTGTTCTCACCTTTAACAACTGTGCAAACAAACTGATGTTATTTGAGCACGTGCACCTGACAATCAGCTTCCAAGCAGGTAGTCTGTTACTCTAACATGGAATTATAATGATAATAATGATAGTTACTGCTACTTTCTCTATTGAAAAAATATTCCTTTTACAGTCAGGGTTGAATCATTGTCATGGCCAATCTAAGCAAAGTGAAACCCTGAATTTTTTCATAAATTATATATATGATATTTTCTGTCTCTGCTACTACACTGTCTAATTTAAATTCAGGAGTTCAAGGAAATTAGTTTTAGCTCATTAATTAAAACATTTAAAATATTATAAAGCAAAAATACACCAATAAACAATTCTGTGGTTCTAGCTTCTTCATAGTGTGGATTGGCTGCGCTCCCTATCACCTTTTACTCTGGGAAATTGTGTATTTATTTTTTATTTTCTGCTATTTTATAAACCAAACCCAAGAATCCTCCACACTGCCAGAGGAAGGAAAAAACTCAACCAATGTCAGGAATACTGTTGATGTGTTTTTTTAATCATAGACCATCAATATTAATAATACGTTTAAGCTCACAAAAAGGCTCATTAACTTAGTACTGCCCATGATAACTAGTACCCAGACTTCACTGTACAAAAAAAGGATAAAATCAGGATTCAGTCTCCCAACTGATGTTTTACTGTATATCCCTCCTCTTAATGTCTGCTATGTCCTCGAGGCCCCGGACGCTCCGCCTCCTGGAGCACCGAGGTTTATTATTGACCGTAAAGCTCATGTTCATTATATTTACCCTGTGTGCTCAAATTGATTGGCAACTTGCCCTTTCCCATTCAATTGGTTTACTTTTATCTGTAAGGCCACTCCGGTCCTACCTCCCCCACCTTGTTATTGCTCATTGCTCTGGGAACCTGGTGGAAATGACCGTCTGCGATCACAGGAAGTGGTTTCGCTATCTGTCCCTGAGGTCCAAACGGAATTAGGCAGAAGAGCTTTCATGTATCTCTGTTACCTCTGCTCGGAAGTCAGAGCTAAATGAATCGGAAGTGAAAGAGCTGCCCTGTCTCGGCAAGTTAAAGAGATATTAGGGTTCTGAGGCGGACTAATAATGATCATGTTAAGCTGTGATTTAAGTTTTAGATTGTGAGTTTTGACCCTGGAAACTGGTGGGTTTAGTTTATATACTTTCTCATTGGCCTTGCTATATGTTATATCTACCATGGTACAATGTCAAATGTAAATTTTAGCATTATTCCCAACTATTAGAAAGTATGGCGGAAGCAGCAAAATCCCTGAACCAGGCTGCATTTTATTGCTTCTTGATTTAAATGTTAATTAAGACTATGATTATGTTATTCCTTCTTCCTATAAACCAGTAATCTCACTTCAATTCATCAGATTTTACTTTTCTCTCTCCTCGCAGTGAAAGCCATGGGAAGTTGACCGTTTTCTCAATGAAAGCAATGCTGTCGACAATGTGTGGAGGGAAAATTGTGGACAAACTACGCTGTAAGTACATATTTGTACAGTTTTTTACATAAAATGTCAGTAGATTTTCTAAATTCCCTCCGTCTAATAAATATAACATTTGTCCCGGTTATTACATGAACATGCAGTGTGTGTAATGCCTCCTGTAGTTGTTAAAATCAAACACACGGGGGCACTGTTGAAACACAGCACCAAAATTCATTTGCAGTGCATGTATTAGCTGATGAGTATATTCAATACGGATCACGCATCATGTAAATATCAGCAGCGTGTTTACACCATATCTTTTGCTGAGGAAAACATCTGACACGTTCTGTCTCTCAGATATTTTCTCACAGATCTCTGACTCCAGTGGCATCATGGTGTTTGCCAAGTTTGATCAGTTTCTTCGGGAGGTGCTGAAACTGCCCACAGCCGTGTTCGAGGGCCCCTCCTTCGGCTACACGGAGCATTCGGTGCGGACGTGCTTCCCTCAGCAGGTGGGATATCCCAACACCCCTACCCTCTTCTTCTTCTTCTTCCTCTTCTCTTTCTACTTTTTAAACTTTTAATAACGCACACCTCTCATTGGACACACGCGTGTTTGTGTTTGTATCTAGAAGAAGATCATGCTGAACACATTTCTGGATGTGCTGATGGCAGATCCTCCTCCTCAGTGTCTCGTGTGGCTGCCACTCATGCACCGACTTGCTAATGTTGAAAATGGTAAGTTGTAGAATAGATATTGGCTGATTTAGAGGTAAACATTACTTATAATTTACTAAAATTGCTTATATCCACACTGTATTAATGTTTTTTTGTAAGGACGCACAAGTTAGGGAACGTAATATGTGACATTTCATTTGTATCTGTAGCGTTAATTATATCCATCAAATGTATTTGTGTATAAGGCCAACATTCACCTCTGAAGTATATTGGAGTACCAGCATTAGATGACATAAAATGGATACACTAACTTAAAGTACTTCAAAGTTTGAAAGTACATTTCTTGAGTGAATCTTCTCAGCTGCTTTCCACCACTGCTTTAAAGCTGACTGCATGCAATCCTCCTCTTCACTGCTCAGTCTTCCATCCGGTGGAATGTTCATATTGCCGGAGCGAGAGCATGATGGGTTTCCGGTATCGGTGCCAACAGTGCCATGGCTACCAGCTTTGTCAGAGCTGCTTCTGGCGTGGCCATGCCAATGGTCCCCATAGCAACCAGCACCAGATGAAGGAGCACTCGTCTTGGGTAAGACAAAACCCTGATCGCTCTCAATTTTACATTGTGTCGTTCCCTTTTATAGCAATTCAGAAATCAATATCTCTCCTGGAGCAGTCATCCCTCCTGCTACATGTCCTGCAAACCAACAGGGATTAAATGGGTTTTTACTTATTTTGTGCAAATTAAATTGTATCGATTGAAATCACCATGTCGCCAAATTCCCTCACAGCTCAGTCATGATAGAATAAATGGAAATAAAGGAAGACATAGACGGTGGATCCTTAATCCAATTCCCATCCTCCTTGGTTTATTTGTACAGAGAAGAAACACATTGTCTGAGATATATACAAATCAAATGATGACATTTACTAAGAAGGTAATGTTCGATCTGTTCTGGATGATTTCCTACTTTTCATGTAAATAGTTCATCTGTGACATTGTCCACCATGTCATTTTGTTTTACAGCTCACAAAACCATCTGCAAATCCACGTCCCTTTCTGTGACAGTTCATATCGCTGTGCCATTTCCTATGTGCTGCCACGTTTACTTGTATAATGACGAGTGTAAAATGTTTTCATTTTTATTCCTGCTGCACATTTCACGGCGGTTAATTTAATAAGCTTTACATTGAAATTCTCACAAAATGCAAAGAAGAAGAAAGGAAAAGTATTTAAATAGAAAGGGCTCATTCTAGGCTAAAGAAAACAATTTAGATGATCATCACTAGGATTATTTTATATTCAATTTCTGACAATAGATCCCTTTTGCCTAAATCTTACACAATGAACCGTTAAGACTTATTTCGTAGTTTCAACTATTTTTTTGGATCTCAGCAGCAGACAAACCTGTCTGAGACGCAGCAGATGCAAGCTCCTCCTGAGTCTACAGCCGAATGCTGCTGATCCCCACTTCTGACACAGCAAACAGCCTGTTGACCCAGTTATGTAAATGTCTTCCCGAAGCGGCTTATAAAACCGTCTCTATTGCACCCCCACCATGACGGCACCACATACATCACACAAGGTGTCAACACTTTGTTTTTTTTCCTGCTCTCCTCACAGAAGTCTCCGGCCAAAAAGCTGAGCCACGCAATCAGTAAATCTCTGGGCTGCGTCCCCATCGGAGAGCCGCCGCATCCTGTGTTCCCCGAGCAGGCCGAGCGACCGCAGGAACTCGCCCATACTGTGTAAGTGCCATTCCCAAGGTGTTTGTTGCCACTGTGTGTGTCATTAATGAGGGCTACACAACCGCTGTGTTGATTAACAGCGCAGCCAGGCCCGGTGTGCTCATTATCTACAGTCTGTTCTTGTCATGTAACTGCCTCCATCTTTTCCATTTGGCTGTCCCGTCATGACTGATAGATCACCATCTCGCCGAGGTGTCAAGCCCCTGATTATTTGCAAACGTGGAGATGCTGATATACTACACAGGTCCCGGCTGCTGCTGCCGCTAACGGCACAGCCGTCCTCATCAGTCTGTTGGCAATGAAACAGAGACGAGGGTGTAAATCTCACACTCCCGGCTTTGAAGCTCCTCAAAGTCATTATAGGAGATGCATTATATTCTGCTGCTGTCTTAAACCCCGCACATTCATTTACATTTCAGTTGAAAAATAGTACAATTTCCATAATCAATTCCACCGCGGAGAGGCATCTGCAGTCCATGTCGCTGAGGTCACTTCACATTTCCCTCATTGTTGTTGCGGCGGAACCCCGACACTTTAGGCCTCGATCTAGTAATGTTTCAGATTCTAAAAAGTGATCCATGACTTCTGTTGTTTGTGACATTAGTAGGACAAAAACGGGAAATCTCTCAACTTTTCTCACCGGAGCTTTCCGCATTTCTCACGGCACATTTCACCAACCAAATCCTGCTTCATATTCCAGTCACGAGCATCAATCTGAGCTGCCTGTGTATGCGTTTGCTGCTGGCAAGTGTCAGTGACTAACTGATTGTGAGCCACATCACAGGGGAGAAAGTAGCTCAGCAAATGCCAAGAAAAACCGACACAGTGTAAACACATCATCCTGATTTCCTGTTTTACTGCGTGATAGATAACCATCATCTCTGAATCACATCTCACTTCCAGGCTCTGCCCACTGGAGCGAGGAATCTTCTTTTTCTGCATTGTCTCCAAACGTATGCATTTAAGATGACACTTTTATTTGCACAATTTTTACGATGCATCGCAATGTGGAGAATCGGTCGCTGACCCGGATATATCTTCCAACCGAGAGAGGAGCTGATTGGATTAGCATTAGCCCGCACAGTATAGCCTGTCTAGCATGAAATTACATCACTCAAATAGATTAATATTGATTAGACTAGAATTTGTGGCTCAAACTCTTTTGGATTATGTTTCTCAAGTGTCCTCGGGAAACCGTAATCTGTGGCGTGGTTTTGTCTTTTTGTCTGAGAATATTGACTCATGTCCATTTGAGGCTCTCGGTTTGATGGAATTTGTCGCACAAAGGTCTTTAATTGTAAATCTTTTCCTCTGAGGGATTTTTTTCTTGAAGTGAAGTGTCCTGTTTCAACAGTTTTTCATATATACTGAATATCATGTTATTTACAGTGATGGAAAGTACATTTACCCAAGTACATTGAGAATTTAAAGGACTTTACTTAAAGGGACTCTTACCTTTGTTGCATTTGAGAATTACAGCACATTCAAATCATCCCGCCTTCCTCCAATGCCCCACCCCCTCGTTCCCATCCGCGGTGTTTTTTTGAAGAAACTTTATTTACAAGCAGACTGTCAACCTACTGCCTCCGCGCACGCACGTGAGTTTTTGTTTACCAAAGCAATGGATTCGGATTCAGAAGCACCGGTAAGTTATATACATTTACATTCACATATGATGTCGGGCCCGAATGCGCCACTAGAAGCAGACGGAAAACCTGCATGTCCATGCAGCATATTGGCCAACAGACAGGTCTGTCGGCCAATAAGGTCCTTCGGTCCGAAGAATTTTATTGGTTGAAGTTTTCACTAAATATTATGAGAGTGAAATAATTGTTTGTTTTTACTCCTGGTGGGTCTGTCTTGCATTTTAGAGTGTCATTACCTTATTAATACCAATTTAACCTTATCCAAAAAAAGTGTAAAAATGCAACAAAGGTAAGAGTCCCTTTAAGTATTTCCTTTTTAATTTAAATCAAATTAAGATCTATCATCAAAAATCACAATAGAAGCTTATATAAATCAATAAATCCAGTGGTCCCCAACCTTTTTGGCTGATGACCCCTTAAAAATGCATCCCCTTTTTTTTGTACTAGACATTTCTCCCTTTTAACTTCTAAGAACCAAACAGTTCAAATGATCTAATATTAAATAACAATAGCATTGCATAGTTATTTAAAAATATGGAGCTGTGTCACCTCAGAAATTAGAGATTTTGCGTAGGAATTTCCAGGAATTTCTTCCTTCTGCAGACAAAGTGCATTCTAATGCAATCACAAGTGGCATTGCAGGGTTGGTGGCACTGTGTGTGTGTGTGTGTGTGTGTGTGTGTGTGTGTGTGTGTGTGTGTGTGTGTGTGTGTGTGTGTGTGTGTGTGTGTGTGTGTGTGTGTGTGTGTGTGTGTGTGTGTGTGTGTGTGTGTGTGTGTGTTCACTGACTTTAGGATATTGGATGTGACTGTTGACCCCTGAGACTGTGTCTGTCTCTCTATTGTTACGTCTGAAGCAGGGAAGATAGAAGTCTCTATTTGATGAAGGGGGGGCTATTTGTGTTTCCATGTGCGTTGAGGTTTTTTATTTGTGTGCGGTGATTAAATAGCGCTTCTCATCAAGTGTGCAGTGAAAAGATGTTTTTAACCTGACAGCCTTTCAAAGCATGTATTCATCACCGACTGCCATTCTCAGGCTCTGTTCCATATTTAGCTGTGCATGTCTTCAGATTTACAAAGAGACAGGCAAATATTTTTCCAGGAATATTTATATCTGCAGCAGAATACGCCCACATAGGGGATTATGTACAGATTTAATTTTTTTAATAATTCAGAATATAGAATATGAGATGTGAGACCGTAAAATTGAAATGCCAGCAGCTGGTTAGCTTAGCTTAGCACTATAGATAGACAACAACTCTCAACTTCCTCCTATGATCCAAAAACAAAGCCAAAATACCCTGGACACAAACATCAGAGTCTGTGCAGTGTCGATCTGGAGATGGAGCTGCGGTGGCGAAGTCCAGTCGATACATGAGCTTGACCAATCAGGAGTCAGTCTCAGCTGTCAATCATGACGATTCACCTCGTTTTTACATCATGAAGAAAATTCTACAAAACCAAACATACATCAGAGTGATAAGAGATCCCTTATTTAACAGAAACCATATTTGAGAAAAAAATATTTGCAAGTACTTTGTCCCATCCACCCACATGGAGGAGGCTGGATTCATGACCTCGACTGTAGCCATGTTATAAACTGGTGGAGTTAGCTTCAAAAAGTAATTTATAAGCACCTCTGACACTAGTTAACATGTTATACCGATCTTGAAATTGATTTTCTCATCTAAAGGCTGCTGCGGACTAGATGTTTTTAAAACGGTCAAGACTTGTTAATCCTCTGGTGTGCAGCAGCACTAACGCTCATTAAGACAGGGATTATTTCCCAAAACGTTGAACTACTTCTTTAAATCCAACTGTAAATCTGCTGCCTTGAGCCATAATGTAGAAATATTAATGGACTTATCCCAATTTCTTAACTTTCAATTTGAGAAAAATGATAGGTGAACACATTATCTGCCAATCATTCCCATGTGGATTTCCCTGCTGGCTCCTGAAAATCCTTCTTTGCACCAGATCTCTCAGATGATTATTCACAGGAAATCTGCCAAACCTCCGATTTTTGTTCTTCACTGACTCCGTTATATTGATGATGCCTTACAGAGCGAAAAGCATTGTTGGTATCGTGGAGCTAATGCTGCTAGTTGCCAATCCTGATTAATGTTGTTTGAGAGGAAGTGTTATTTCATGTCGTATACCAGGGGACATCCATCAGCGTGGTCTCTCAGGTGTGTGTGTGTGTGTCTGTCTCTGTGTGTGTGTGTGTGAGACGTAAGCGCCAGTGAGTGAGTAATAATGGCAGAATCAGGTTGGAGCGTCAACTTTGATCAAAAGTCCCAAAGCGAACGGACATGAGTCTCCCGGTTGTCTGGCCCCTCGAGGCGTCGTTGTCGTCTTCAGACAAAGTGCAGCTATTCTGATAGTGTTGTGAAATATTTACTGGCATGTGAAAGCAAAGTCTAACGGAAAGCTGAGCTGTGAATTGTCCCAACCCCACCCCCCACTCAAACTGTCAGCAAGATTCTTGGGGATTTGTGTTTTGAACAGGAGTTATAGGTTTGGGATGCACTGTCTGTCTCAGGAACTCTAAATCTTTGATACAGCTTTCTTACCTTCAGACTTAGCCCTGCCTCAGACTTCCTCTGCCGGAAGACTTTCAGTGAGAAAAGTTTGAAAATGGAAAATAGGCCTCTTACCTTACTTTGCATTAATGGGGCACACACTTCAGCGTCAGCCTCTCAGTGCCGTAGCAACCAATTTTCCCACTCTCTATATAATCCCCAGAAATCCCTTAATATTTCAAAATCCCTTCCTCTGTTTTACATCCTTTTTTTGGCTCTCCGGGTCAATGCAAATTCCATCAGGGTCGTTAGAATGGGAGAGAGCAGGCATGTAATTCACTTTTCTGTGAGTGCGATCCATTGGGGGGGGTTTTATAGCCGAGGCACCGGCAGCCTTGGAGGATAATTCGTGCACGGCTGCCAGCAGGAGGGGATGCTTCATGTTTGCGTATTGTTTTTAGCCGTGCATCTTTCCCAAGTCAAATCCCTGTGTGTGCATCCAGCAGTCCTCATCTCCCCCAATCCTCTGCCAAGTGCACGGACAGGGTGGCACATTGTCATTCTCCACGCACAGGTAGAAGGAGGATTAGCGCATTGCAGACTTTGATGTCTTAGTTCCAAAATGTTCTGTCAGTTCGCTCCCATTTGACCTCCAGGCAGCGGCTGAATGTGTGTGTGTGTGTGTGTGTGTGTGTGGCCGACTGTGAGTCCTTAATCAACATATCTCCAGTCAGCGAACCCCAGCGCTGCAGATCCTGATGTGAATGAGTCAGGACTCCTGTAAGAATTAATCCAAATATTAGAGGGAAATGAAATTTGGCTACTCAGAAGCTTTTACGTAAGAAGAAGATGGGTTTTTTTCCCCCATTGCACCCCACTGCGTTCTCGAGAAGGACTGGTGATTATTTATAGAAGGTTAGCTGTGAGGAGCTTTGACTTCTGTGAGGAGCTGAAGGTAAAAGGGGGAAAGAGGTAAGATGCAGTTACTATAGAGGCCAGTTTATTGCACGTTTTCCCCCCTGAAGGGATGAGAGCTGCTTTTTGTTTTAGAGGTTTGCAAGTTGAGAAAATAGCATTTCCCTAATTTCCAGTGTGAGTTTGTTGTAGAGAGGTGAAGAGACGGAGTCAGAGCAGAGAGCTTCAGAGAGGAGAGAGAGAGAGAGAGAGAGAGAGAGAGAGAGAGAGAGAGAGAGAGAGAGAGAGAGAGAGAGAGAGAGAGAGAGAGAGAGAGAGAGAGAGAGAGAGAGAGAGAGAGAGAGAGAGAGAGAGAGAGAGAGAGAGAGAGAGAGAGAGAGAGAGAGAGAGAGAGAGAGAGAGAGAGAGAGAGAGAGAGAGAGAGAGAGAGAGAGAGCGAGTGTGTGTGTCAGGCAGAGAGAGAGGGAGATAGAGAGAATCTACGTCGTCACAAAGTCACGTGACCGCCGAGTTTCCTTGGAGACAGCAGCAGTGTAGTACATTGAGATGCTCGCCTGCTCAGTTGAGGGCAGGTTAGGCATCTGGCAACAGCAGCAGCAGCGGGAGTTGGATGTATTTTGCCCGCCCGCAGGCAGGTGCTCTCTCTCCCCACAGAGGTAAGTGTCTCGGCGTCGGGCTGGAGTTCACCTTCTGAGCGGGAAAGAACTGTAACACGATGAGGGTTGAGTGAGAGGCGGCGGCTGTGGGGTTTTACTTGTGAGCGTTTCTCTGCTTCTGAGGGAGAACGAAGGGAAACATGTGCAGGTTGGAGTAGCGGCAGTTATTTCCTTTTTCCTGTCAATTGCCTCGGAAACTTCAGAAGCGGTACTGTTGACCTTGTCATTCAGTAGCATCCGTGGTTTTCTTTCAAATCTGTGAGGCCACTGTCCTGAGGGAAATTGAAATGCATGAACCAATAATTTGCAGCGTGTCTTTAAAAAGAACACACTCACCCCCTTGAGCATCCTCATTAATGCAGGAGGATATGTACTTTCATTTGTGAGCAAATAACACTGCAAATTCTTTGAATATCATTATTTTTTTCCCTTGCTCCAATTACTGTTTTGTTTGTAGTCGCACAATAATACTGACGAGAGAAAAAGAAATGTGCACTGTTGAGGCACTTTATGACACCGGAGGGGGAGAGGGCTCTTAGTGCTTCTTGCTGATAACAGTCTCCTGCATGTGTTAACGAGGGCTTTAAATAAACTAGTCACTTACAGTAGAGCCATTGCGGTGAGATAAATCCGTGCAGACTGAGGAGGTGCAGCTACAGAGACGTGACAATCAAGTGCCGCCGCGAGAGGGCTGCTATTTGCTGTGGCGGGTGAAGTGTGACGCCGAGAGCACCTGAGATGCGACGAGAGATATTTTGATCCGTTAATGAGACTCGGTGGTCCGGGGCGGAGACCAGCTCGTCGGGGGCCGCTGATCCCGCCGCCAGATGGACCCCATTGCTTTGTTTACTCGCACAAATTACCTCCCACAATGTCACCTCTCCTGGTTTTTCACAGGCTTCCACTTTGATTAGATTTCTCGTCGGCCGTTGTCGCTTTTGCTCGTGTTAATTAAGCTTAAGCGAATAGGCAGAAAAAAACGTATAGATTGCCGTCTATTATATAAGTCAATTATTTCACGACAGTTCTTAAGTTAGCACGAGGACAACAGGCATCCACCAATCAGGAGTTGGCAATGGTCGCCACCTGCCTCCCTTTTTCGCCCTCTTTTGTGCTGATTTATGAATATGAATACAATGCAAATGCCCTCTCCTCCATTCCCTGGTGACACGCACCTCAGGCCTCTGCAGTGTAGCATTAAAGACCTCTAATCTTGTCTTTTAGTCAGCCGACACCAGTGGCCAACAACATGAACGACACAATTCTCATGTCCTCTGGGGCCCCTACTCCCACCAAAAGGTAAGCACCCCCAGGCACAATGTTTCTTCTTTTAAAGGATGTGTTTTCAGATTATTCCAAGCAACTGGGTTTACTTGATTACCCCCCCCTAAGTGTTTTCCTCAAGGATGACAAAACATCAGTTTAAGTCACACGCCTACAAGATAAATCTGTTTAATCACACGGATTCAGTGTGTCCTCAGAAAAGGTGACACATCCTCTCTCATCGGGGGGGCAGGGACGAGAGGCGTACAGATGTTATTTGCTCCACACTTGACTTGCCTCTCACACTTGACACACATTTTTCTTTTTTTTTGCATCGGAGCAGCATTGCCCTTGTGAGTGTATTTTTAGAGGGAGATTTGTTCCGCTGTCATGAAGGGTGTGTGAGCTCTCCTGCTGAAAGGGCTGATTTGACAAATAGATCATGATAGAACTGGAGCCTTCACCATGTAAGCAGATAGCCGGCGCCCCGCTCCGTGATCGCTGCCTAATTGCCCTCCTCGTTTGAGCCCCTCTCAGTTGAAGGCCACCTCTGTTGCTGTGTATTCAGAGTGTGGTAATGAGCCATCGTGATTTGGAACGGGATAATGGAGGGCATGCAGAGGGGAGCTGCAATGCATCCGCACTCTGTCCTGCAGGTCCGCGCCGGGTGAATTTCTCTTTTGTGCATCGGTGTCTCTCCCGTCACAATTTTTATTTGCACTCTGTGTTTGCAAGATGGAAGCGCTCAGGGACTCGGGACGTCCCACAACACATTAGCAGGGAGGAGGCGTCACCGTCCACTGTACAGAAATAACAGAGGTGTGACCATCCACCTTTTTAAAGATCAGGTTTGAAACCCAGACAAAGGCTTTGTAGACAGTTGAGAGAGAGAGACCCCCGTCCCCCCCCCCCACACACACTTGTGCTCCTCTGGGCAGGGTTATCAGTACTACACCAGGACCCAGGCAAAAAATATATGAGAGTGAGCCTTAAAAAGTGTATTATTCTATCATATAAATCCAAGATACCTTATATTTTAGAGAGAATTGAATCATCTAACTCTGCTGGAAGATTTCCTTTCTGCATGTATGAAAATGAGATGCTAACAATCGATACTAGATTAAGGTTCTTGCGGAGGAACATTTTGTGCATTGCAGTCATGTCTCTGTGGGCTGACAGCATGGAGATTAGAGCAGGTCTGAGGGAAGCTGACGAGATGGGGACACCGGAGGCGGTAAAGCGATGCCTTGCTTCCAGACCCGTGGAGGTCAGTGGAAGACGTCACGTGTTGCAGCACGTTTGCAAGTGGAAGGCGACGCTGCTCTCTTGAGGTTCGTCTCACTGTGGCAGTAACGAAGAAGCCTGATAACCTTTGTCTTGACATTTTGCTCTGTGAGTCAGAGCTGCTTTGGGAAGATGTCATGCACCGAGGATGCTGTTTGCCTCGGGCGGGCATAACAACTACAAAGCTGCCATATTTGGGGCAGGAATTGCGCATTAAGCCGGTGTGACGCTTCCAAAATAGGTTGTGTTGAGCCTGGTGTTGGAGAGCGGCAGATAAGGTGTTGGATGAGAAGGGAAGGAGCAGGTTTCTCTGAGGTTCGGTTTGCAGACAACAGAGGAGCGGTCGCTACCCGGCTGTCTTTGTGTCACATTTGGTTTGTAAATATTAATCTAGTGTTAGAATTACCCTGCACTGGCCTGCCTGCCTTTGAGCCAAAGATGTCACCTCTGAATAATGCAAAGGTCCTTGTGGCTCTGCCTCAGCCCAGTAGCCTCGGAGCACCGGAGCCGTCTGTGTGCGTTGACCCTTTCAAATTCCACTTTTCACGGGCGACAGAATTTACAAAAGCGCGATCCATGATAGCGTGTCAGTGCGGAGTTGGAGGAAAAGGTTGAGGGGAAAGTGAGCGTTACAGCCTGTGCTCTCTGATACTGTCTGCTCTGCTGACATTGCATCTGTTCCCTCGCTCTCTCTCTCTCTCTCTCTCTCTCGAAGACAAAAGCTCACTGTAGCGCTGGTCCTCCAAGGGTGAACCACCGCCGTCACCGCCGCTGTATTTATTACCTGTTAGTCATGCAGAGCCACGGCAGCGGGAGATAAAATTTTAATAACTAAAGAAAATGCTGTCTCAAGCTTGGAAAGATAGAGGGGAGGTGACATGAACTGAGTCAGCAGCCCAGCGCAACCGGCACCTGAAACATAGAATTAGATAACTGAGAATGTATTTGCTGAAGGACGGCACGCTGGCGAAGCAGGAATGTACCCAGTTTGAATCCTGGATTGGCCTGTGTGCGTGTTCCTCCTGTGTCTGTGTGGGTTTTCTCTGGTTACTCTGGCTTCCTCCCACTGTCCAAAGACATGCAGATTGTGGATTAGGTTGACTGGAAATTTCTAAATCGAGAATGTCAGATGGTTTTGTCTATATCCTGCAATATGCCTGCAACCTGTCCAGGCTGTTCCCCGTCTCCCACACACACACACATGTATCTATAATAATGAAAGATGCAGTTAGAAGCGAGAAATGTCACCTCTTCAATGTGACGTTTAGATTTCCTCTCAGAGTTTTGACCTTCATATGTGTGTCGAAAGAATCAGTTGTGTATCAGTTTCTTACCAAAATAGGATCAGCACTGTGTGAGATATTGTGTAAGAGTGGAAAAAAAGGCAAAGAAAGAATCTGTGACTAAAATAAAACTACCTGGGAACGATGCCAGCTCAGGAGGGCTTCCAGGCAGTTCGTGCATCTTGGTCCAAAACATGGCACAGATCCTCTGGCATCGCTGGGAAAATCCCTGAAGAAGCGACGCCAGAGGCAGCAGCGAGACCGATGACATGTAGTCCAACCCCGAAAAGTCTGTGTAGGGTCACAGCTTCTCCCGATCCAACCCCGAGCAGCTCCTTGATGCTTGTTAATGTATCACTTTAATCCTGCAAGAACCCTCAGGCTGCGTCGATGCTTTCGCCCGAGGACGAGCCTGTAAATTATTTAGGAAGTGTTCCATTTAAAAGGACATTTTTTGACATCCTCCCTAAAAAAGGATGTAAAAGGAAGTGCATTTACAGTTTGCGGAGCGATTTCACTTTTTTCTCTTTTTGCAGAGTTCTCTCCAGTCAGTGGACGTTATCTTGAAACTAGTCGAATGATCTGCAGAGTATTTTTAGATAACTTCAATGAAACAAAAAAAATCTTTAAACAAGCGAGGTAGGAGCCGGGATTTGCTAAAATTATCTGATCACACCGGCAGCTTTTTATTATTTATTTTTTTATCTTGCTTTGAGCAAGATACGCTTTTAAGTGTTGAGTTTTTGCTGGTGTTTTTTCGGGCCTGGGTAGTGAACCGTGTAGGGGCTGCAGTTGTTGATGCAGCGCATTCGAAGCCAGATTGTGTTTAATGATCTTAATCATCGCTCGCTCACCAGTCGCAGTTAGACGGCGCCCGGCACCATTTCAGCTCCCCTTCACTCCTCATTTCAGGCCGGCTGCCGAGAAAGGACAGCATATGTTCAGTCATTTGTCCACGCCATATGCCACGCCCCCCGTGATCATTTAAAGTCTCATGCCGTATTTGACATTTCCAGTCGATGATGAAATGGCCAGCATGGGCCTTGGCACGGTCGCAAATGCATTTGGCATGCTGCATTCTGTCCCATCCATCTCCGCTCATTGTTATGACCAATTAACTCCGACTGTCTGTCAACACTGGAGTCAAAGCCAAGTGTCATAAATTAAGGTCACCTTTATTATAAAGTTTCCTTTTTCATGCAAATTCTTGTACATGATCACTTTGACTCCTCAAACTTTTCTTTGTACTTACATAAGAGTTTTTGACATTGGATTCAGTGTCGTGTTTGTGTGTGTGTGTGTGTGTGTGTGTGTGCGTGATGTATCTCTCCATCTCTGACTTTGGACAGTGTCTTGGAGAGTCCCAGCCGGCTGGATGAAGAGCATCGCCTCATCGCCCGCTATGCTGCCCGCCTGGCGGCCGAGGCGGGCAACTCCACGGTGAGGGTCTCGCAGAATGCCCCCCCCCCCCCCGGTGGTCTTCAGTCATCCTGCATTTCACGTTTATGCTCTGACTAGTTACTGTTATGCACTCTATATCTGGAGAACCTAGTCGTCAGTGATCCAGCTCAAAGACCACGGAAGTCAAACTGTTGTGGTTCGCAGTCATAAATAATGAGGAGCGGGAAATATGAGGTTCCTTATATTCCTGCAGTTTTACTCGTTTGATCACTTTTCTTGAAACATGATGAATTAGGAAACACGTCCAGAGTTGATTTGGCGACGTCTACACTGTACATGTAGTACAATTTAATACAACAACAAATTCTTCTTCAGCAGGTGATTCATCAGAGATTCAACAGAAAAGGCACCCAAACAACAAAAATAAATCACATTGATTTAATAAATAACTAACCACAACTGGAATCGGATTTCATGCTGCCAAAGGCACGAGTAGCTGGACAACTGACAATAAATAAAAAAGGCGGGCACGTCCACAGTTCCGTCCTGTTCTGCAAAAATAAAGCCAAATTTCCTGGATAATTTAAAATGTAAGAAATGGATTTTGTCTGTTTTTGAGACATATTATTAATAACTGATCATTGTCGGCTCTAAACACAGTGACACACACAATACATTGCATTTTGGGAGTTGCATTCTTTTAACATGAAACAGCTGCACTAGTAAATGTTGGGTAAGCATTAGCACTAAAGGGTTACAAATCCAATGCATTGAGAATGAACAGGCTGATAGATAAAATGACTCATGAGTAAATTAAAACATATGGTTTGGTTTCGCAAAAAATCTCAAGGATTAGGACTTAACTTGGCTTGCAATAAATCTTTATATATTATTTTGGATTGACAAAAAAAAGTCCAAGTCTGAAAGTGTTCATGTGGGGTTACTGTGGGTTTAGGGTGTGATTGGATTTCCTATTTGCAGTATGTGGAAGGATAAAGAAAATCTTAGGTGACCTAAAATGGCTCCATCTTGCATGCAGAAGCATAATCAGTCTCCAGCAGATCATTAATTTCTTTCTGTGATCTTTTTTAAAATTTCAGCAACAGTGTCCTCCAACAGATCTGAGTTTCAACTTTGATGCCAACAAGCAGCAGAGACAGCTGATCGCAGAGCTGGAGAACAAAAACAGGTACGATTCACTTAAACATCTTTTATTCAGTGGAAATCAATCACTTTGTATTGATTCATTTGCAGTGGTATAACTAAGCACATTTATTGAAGTACTAAACTATAGTTACTACTACTACTGTAGCTACTTAATACTTCTACTGCATGTCAAAGGGAAGTATTGTAATTATTACTCCACTACATTTATCTGACAGCTGTAGTTACTTGTTACTTTGCATTTTGCACATTAAACATAAACTGGAATGGCACTTAGTAGAGTGCATACCTCCACCAAGGCCTAGCGGTCCCCTTAAATTCAATGAAGCTGCACCAAGTTGCACACACTCATTAATATCGGTCCCCTAAATATGCCTGATTTTATTTGTTTCCAAGATCCATGAATCATTCTCTGGGGTGAAAAACGCCCTGTCTTGCGATTTTACATAAAGTGATCAAAGATTTGTGGATCCAAAACAAAATATAATGGGATTTTCATGGAAATCCTTCCAATAATTTGTGCGTTATCTTCCTTACAAACAAACAAATCAACCAACAAACAAACGAACGGGGGTGGAAACGTAACTTATTTGCCGTAGGTAACAAATAAGCACAATATAGTAAAATTTACACTTTTAAATTTTGTGAAATACAAGTTTTTCCTTTTTCCCTGGAATGAGATTAAGACACTCATAGCACTTTAGAATCTGTCTGGTAAATACAAGGCTATAACGAGCGGTAAACTCTATAATTAAAACAGTAACGTATTTTAATAATTATTCACTAGTTTATTTCTATAAAAGATCAAATTTTAAAGGTATATTATATACATATATATAACAGTAGTAAATAGAACACTCTTCAATCAGTCCTTCTGCATGAGATGTGTTTTTTACTTTCTCGTACTTAAAAAGTATGTTTTGCTCATAATACTGTTAAAATTTGAATATAGACATGACCGGCTTTTTCAATAATGCATCAGTACTTTCAAAGAATCTCTTCTCCACTGCTGCTGAACAGCTTCTTGCTGCGGGAATAATAAAGGAATATCTTTTTATTATCTCGTCTGACTTATTCAGGGAGATCCTGCAGGAGATCCAGAGGCTACGTCTGGAGCATGAACAGGCCTCTCAGCCGACCCCGGAGAAAGCCCAGCAGAACCCCACGCTTCTGACCGAACTGCGGCTCCTCAGGTATCGTCCCAGCTGCGACAGCAGTTTCCTCCCAATGAAAGGAAGGGAAGAAAGAGCGAGAATATATATTACGAAAATGAAATAGTAAAACCACTGCAGGGCTGTTGTGTTTTTATGGGCTGAGCTCATTCTTCAAGTAGAAATAATGTCTCTTCTAATTCAGGAGGGTGTTTTTTTTTAATTTGCAGCAATGGCATTTATCACGCTGGCAGGACGACGAGACCCCTGGGTTTAGTTCTTGGATGAGAGTCATCCTGTGAGGACATGTTACAGCGCTTGTTGCCTTGAATTACTTCTTATTTGTCTGGTCTGCCCTAAATAATGAATAATGAATATAAATAATAACCGCCCTTCAACATATAATTTAGCTTGATGCATTTGAATCTTTATTTTTCCAACATCCTCACATTCTGATTCTTTTGCATGTTGAATGATTGTTGTAGGGAAACAGTTCCATATACTATTCCAGAAACAAAATAATTAAACAGTAAAAGATTAAATCTAATCAACTGTTTACACACCAATTATTACTTTCCCCAGTTTTAAATCAAACATGTGACAAATGGTTGCTACAGAGACACTGTGAACACCAGAGGGCGATAACAGGCTGGAGTTCTCACTACAAAGAGACGTACACATCATGAGTCTTAAACTCAGATGACCTGTGGGTAGGTTTTTCTCTCCTAAATTAAATTAAGATAATTAGAATTTAATATAATTTGAAACTCAGGAACTAGTCGATCTCTCTCCTCTCCCTTCTACCATCTCTGCTTATGCACAAGAGGAAAACATTATCAACTCTACATCTCCTTCGCAACTGTCCTTGTCCATCTTGTCAAATTAATATTGATTAAAAGATGTTTTGAAGCCTCATGTACCACAGAACATCAGAATTCCTGTTGACCAGTGAGGTTGTTGTTCCGGCTGCTTCCTGGATGTTAGATGTAGATTTAAAAGCACAGGGTCATGGTCAAATGTCTGTGGAGATCCTCAATCATCCAGGTCATGGTATAAAGTGTTAAAAACAGGTCAACTGGACTTGGTTCAGTCTTTACACTCAAATGTTGCAGTCCAAAAAGAGTAAAGATTTGTGGATGTGTCATTGGTGCAGGTAAAAAAAAATACAAAAATATATTTCTGCATATGATCGTTGAAATGGTGACCCTTAGATAAAAGTAAAATTAGAGGTAGAGAGGTTTGTAAACAGCCTGCTTTATGCTTCATTAGTGTCATAACCAGGTAGAACTTCCTCCTTTATTCTTTTTAAACCCTGTCCTCCTGTTGCAGACACAGGAAGGACGAGCTGGAGAGGCGCATGTCGGCGCTGCAGGAGAGCCGACGGGAGCTGATGGTGCAGCTGGAGGGGCTCATGAGGCTGCTAAAGGTGAGAATATGGCCTGTGTGCAGATGTTCAGCACTCAAGTGGGACGAAAAGACCCCTGAACCAGTAGAGATAAGATGTAGACCTGCTGTTACTCTTTGGCATTTTACAGGTTCTGTCATTGATAACATATTCTATCATAAAAGCCTTGCTGGTATGTTTAATGAAATTAGATGCTGATGCTTTAAATTATCCACGACCAACACATTGCAGCAATCTTGCGATTTGTTAAGCTGCCGTAAGGTGCATGCAGAGATCCTTCCTTTCACTGCGTTAATTCTGTTGCTCTCACTCTTCTTGCTCTCTCCCTCTCCCTCTCTCTCTGCTGACCTTTGCCGGCTGATAGGATGAGGAGCAGAAGCAGGCAGTAAGTTGCCCTTAATTCAGTCTGACAGGCTCAATACCTGGCTGGAGTAACAGCATTTAGTTTAACGCCTCTGTACGCCTCCCTTCACACAGATGTGGTTAAAGGAAGTTTGAGAAGATGATAGGATTCCACTCTCTAACCGGGTTGCACTGATCTAGTCCTCTTACCCAGACGGAGACTCATTCTTTCAAAACGCGTTCCTCACGTCCGTCGTCTGAATAAGTTTGAGAGAACCGTGTTTTTCTTTAGCCCCAATGTCAGAGACCTGTTCCTTTCCTCGGCCCTAACAACCTCCCTTCTAATGTGACTGCAGTCTGGCCGGCCATCTGCTGCCTGGCTCCGAGCCATCGACCTGGGCCTGCACTAGTCCCAGAGACACACAGTCATCGTTTCTCTGTGAGATATAGCTCCCAGCTCAGCACAGGCCCCAGCCGCCCGCCCACACATGCTTCTCATTACCCCCCCGGTGCAGCAAAGGTGCACCACAGAGACTCTGAGTGCAGCCAGCCAGTGCAGGATTAGCTGAAGATTTTCTTGCCTTTTATACTGTGGTTTTTGTTTGTTTGGCCCCGGAAGGATTCAAATCTTTCGGTCACATCTGTGTCTATGTTTGTTTGTTTAAAGTCATCTTTAAAAATAAAGATGTCAACGCTTCCTAAAGCTCAAATCTGGGACTTCATTGGAACGCAGCTGGTCCAGAACTGGAACTGTCTATGAAGAGATTAATTAGATGATAGAAGTTTTGTTTCCCAGATTCTCCGAAAATAAATAAAACCACTTTTCTCCAGGATGTGCTGAGAATCACACCTTCAAAATTCTTAGAGGTGGGACAAACCTGGAAGTATTAGGGTCATATTGAAGGGAAGAAAATTAGATTTTGAGACTAATGTCATTAATTATATAAGGGACTTTGTAATACATAAGAATAAAGTGATAATAATACAATAACAAAAAATAAGCAGTGAGGAAAACCTGTTCCTCAAAAGTCATGATACTTGATCATATGCTGAATAACCGCAAAGTGGAAGTATTTCATTATTTGTGAAGCTTATGTCACTTAACAACATGCTCTATGTTCGTCATTTCAATGCAGACGACAGGCTGATCTTCTGATCTCCCAACTCCAAAATGAAACATAGCCTTATTATGACTTGTATTCCTGTACATGTGCAAACTTTTTCTCATAAAATAACGACTTTATTTCCTGAAATCTCAAGATATTTCCCCCCTTTAAAGCTCTGTCCTGCAAAGCTGTATTTTGAGTTGACAGATTAATTTGATGATAAAATAAGACACATTATGCACACATTCCTGAAGTATGTTTACAAAATGTGCAGCTGTTCTTTCTTCAAATCTATTTTAATGCTGCACTGTGGACACTGTGCTCTTTGCTGATCATGCTGTAACTTTCCTCGGCGTATTTTTTTCTTCTTCTTATCTTATCCTGCAGTCCCAGTCTGGAAGCTCTCCTCACTCTTCCCCCAGTCACGGTGCAGGCTGCTCCATGCCCATGCCCATTCGCTCCACCTCGGCTGGGTCCACCCCAACCCACACACCCCAGGACTGCCTGGCAGGGGTGGGGGGGGACGTGCTCGAGGCCTTTGCTCATGGTGAGTGGAAACCAACACCTGAAACAAAGCATTCATTGCAAACTCATACAAAATGCACAACGTCCTGAGTAGTGAATGTCAGTGTGGGAAGAAGACCTCAGTAGCACTTTGGAATAGTGCTCAGTGAACACAAGTTTACAATCTGCACTTCAGCTGCCTCTGCCTGTTTGCCGGCCTTTCCTCTTCCTCCACTTTCACATGGTTTCACTGCACAACTAGAGGCCGCATGTGTTTCTAATCTGGCTCTGACATGTGTCTGTTCCCCAGGTGTACCTAGAAACCTTCGGAATGATTTACTAGTGGCTGCTGATTCAATCACAAACACCATGTCATCTCTGGTGAAAGAACTGCACTCAGGTCAGTCCACAGCACAGGTTTTACGACAAAAGCCTGTTTTACCATCTGGATTCGATCCTCCTTTGTTTCCTGGGGTTTGAGTCTTTATTGAAGACTGTGTCCTTCCCTGAAATTGTTGTCATTCTTACACCTGCGTCTGATATGTTCTCCTCTATATTTTTGAGTTTTTAACAAAGCAAAGAAAAACATTTATGTTTTTAAGTTGACGACGTGGCGGAGGAAGAGGACGCCAACATGAGGAACGGTGGGGACAGAGGTGAGTCCAGCTACATGTGAATACAGTCGTTTCACAATTGAACCTGTCATAGCCAGTTTTGCATAGTAACTAAATACCGTAAACCACTAAAAAAAATGACCATTTAGATCGAACAAAACACAAACACGATACATTTCCTCTCTTTTTTCAGCTGAGGCACAATGACAAGTGAAAAGTAGGAACTATAATTAATTAAGATGTTCAGCAAATTTAACCTACTGCAGTTTATTGACTCAAGATGACGAGATAATTGAGGATTCTGACAAAAAAAATTGGGATTTTACGAGATAACAGGATAATTAACTCATGACCTTGAGATAATGTGATAGAATAAAATTAGGGCAAACGTGGCCTAGAAACAAGCTTCCTGAAGTACATGAATTCTCTATAAGAAGAGTTAAATATTTGCAGGCACCTTATCGGACAATAATATACTTGTTAAGTACTTGTTTATAATCGGGGCTGCTGCTGCAACCCCTGAATCCAAAAGCAGAGAAAGTGTAAAGACGTGAGCCACATTGCCACAGAGTCATATACACATATTTTTAAATCCTTTATCCCGGCTGTGCAGTCTGCAGCAATACTAAATTTGCTTATGTGTGTTTTTGTGTGTTTCTGTGTGTTTCCAGGCACAGTGAGATTACAGAGGCACTGAGGAGAAAGTGAGCGTCATCCCATCCTGTGAGGACATAAGAGTCATCAAGTTTGAAGAATTGGTATCAACATCATCAACAACAGCAACAACAACAGCAAACCCTGGCAGTAGCACGTAGAGTAATGCATGCTGTGATCTAACAGGATTTCACTATGTGAACAAAAAAAACAACGAATTGTCTCTTCACTCCTTGCAGGTAGCAAGATGTGTCTAATTAGCGAGTGTCTGTGTCGTCCTGTAAACAAAGAAACTGCTGTAATTACCCAGCGATCTCCCTCATGACTGCTATAAGGAATGGCTTGCTGTGAATTCTCCACCACCCCCACCCCCCCACTGTTCCACTGCAGCAAGTCCTTCTGTGTAAAAAAAACAAAAAAATACTGTAAATCACATGACCTGGGGGAACGCCCCCCCGACATGGAGCTAGATGACCCTCTTTTCACGACATGTTCCCCCTCATTGCTTTTGTATGATTAGTGCGAGTAGGTCTTTATTTATTTCTTTTGTCTTTAATTTATTCTTTTTGCATGAAGTTGCACTCGTGTCTGGATTTCGGTACTGCGCCGTGCTATGCCAGCTCTTCGTGGGTTTATGATGACAGTGTCAGAAGTGTCCTGCCTCAGAGTTCATGCTGAGTGTGTTTTACTGCAGCGTCCGTCGTTCTGGAGCTGAAGTGTGATGCTGTCGAGTCTCACTTACAGGAACAGTTCAGCATTTTGGCGGGAAAAGCTCCTGCATGTCTGTTCAGCTGGAGCCAGGACGCAGTCGTCTCACATTGACCTTATAAAGACGTGAGAGTCCCATCGATCTGCAAACATTTCCCCAAACGTTGAACCGTCCCTTCAATCGTTCAGAGAATGATTTAAGTAAATAATAGATAATAATGACTGGTATTTGCAGCCGTCAGCAGAACGATCAAGGACACTGACGGTATTGTTTGGTTTGTCGAGCTGCTGCAGCAAATACAGAAGGAGCCTGTCTCCAGAATACTGCGAACGTGCACGGGAACACACTCACTGAATCACACACTGTACTACTGCTGCTACTGTGCTCCCAGCGAGCCACCTTTTGCAAATAAGAGGGCTGTGGGGTTAAGAGAAAACTGAGGGGCTGCACTCATGTTTCCTCCTCATGAAAACTTTACCGAATCACCTGAAGGGCATTGTTAACGCTCGACGCAGCACGGTGCCTCCTCTCAAACGTACTCGGACTATAGCTGGTAGCCTCAGTATTTATTGTTCCAAGTGTAGGGAAGCGCCTCAGGATGTTTAATAGTCTTGAGTTAGGCGTCGCGTTTTTAGTTGTGAGGTACAAGATTAACACTGAACAGGGTGTGCGAGGATGTACGGTAGTCGTGAGCAAGTAGGAAATGCTTTGATAGCTTTATTTAGTTAATAAAGGAATATTGAAAATGTTCATGTGCAATGACGGTCGGTGCTCAGGGACCGCAGAGTTCCTCCAGGTGACGCGTGTCGGTGACGTCCTTTAATGATGAGAAGTTAAAGGCAGATAATGACTTAGAAAAGAAAGGTTTCATTCTAAAATGCTGTTTTATTGTCTGAAACGATACTTTTACTTTCATTTCACCAGTCGATTTGTCTCGTTTTGGAATGAAACTCGTCAAGTGTTCGGAGGAAAACAACAGCGAGTGATAAAGTGTAAAGAAAGTGGATCATGAGAAGGGGAGAAGTTTTTCTGAAGTGCTATTTGATGAAGCATGCTGTCGGGTATAATTTGTCTGTGTGTGAATTTGTTGTCTGTCACTGAGAAGCAAAGCGAGCTGCCTGTCACAGAGGGAAGGATTCTTTTGAGTCAGGTCCTTTTTTTGTCTTCTGGTTCAATGTCTCCCGTCTTTCAATGTAGATGTTCATCTCCAACTAAAAAACGAGTATCGAGAAGTATCATTTCTTTTTGTCGAGGGATCTGTACAGTACCCGCCTGCTCTATAAGCTACGTATAAGGTTTCACCAACCTGTTACACTGTGTCAAGTAAAAAGAACAAAAAGAGGCTCCTCTGTTATCGTCGTTCTAAATGTGATATTTTCATTCAGTTCTCTCTGTTCTGCTCTGTGTTGCCATCACTGCTCTTATTCTGGTTTTGCAGTATTAGTGGAGTATAGTCATTGTAATGAGTTTGTCTTACCGCAGATGCACGTGCACACTCACACTTGCATAGTCGCCCGGTGATCAATAATGGGGAAAACGGAAACACCACAGACTCTGCTGTCAAACACTTTATTTCATTCAGCTGAAGAAGGGCCAGAAATCATTCAAATGCAAAGATGAAAGTTGAAGGAGTCCCTGTCTTCCTCCTCCTTCTGGCCACACATTTAAGTGCAAAACTCCGCTTTCTTTCGTTTCTTTCAGTTTGTGCCTGTAGCTGTCCTGTAAAGTGCTGTAAAAAAAAAAAAAAAAAAAGAAGTAACCATTCAGCAAATAAGACGATCTCTCGGCCTTCATGTCGGCGTTTTTAGTCTGTGACTCGAGCTTTTATTTCTTTCTATATTGTGTTCTGCGGGGAAGTTTAATGCTCAGCCTTTACATTTGTGCCAAACTGTTTGCGGACATTGTGTGTCAGGTATATATCCGAGTATATCTGCATTAGTACGTTGTTGTTGCTCATAGTTTATTCACAGAATGCCTGGAGACGTTCACATCCAAGGGTTCCCACTGCTGGAATCTGCTGGAGAAACTCACATTCAATAGTCAACACAGATCGGAAACACATTCCTGATCTACTGATAGACTGATGTCATTCTAACCAACGCAGAGGCAATACTGTCAAACCCTGTCAGACCAAACTCGGGGTAATAGACGTAAAACACAGCCGGTCATACAGAGGTACATACATTGTGATCCTTTTATTGTTTGCAGAGAGACGATGTGCAAAGAGGTCCACCTCGGCCACAGTGGTCCCCTGATGTTATTTATCTATGTATGTGTTCTGTATGGTTACGCTTCCGGTACTTCTTTGTTTCTCATGTTGAGTTTACAAAACATAGTTTTATGTCACAAAGCCACAGTTTTTTTGTAAATAAATCAAATGTGAGATATATTAAAAGGATTTAAAATATGTCTCGGACGAGTCGTGTCGTGATTGTTGAGTTTTTTTGTGTAGAATTGAGAGAAACTTGTACTTTATTCAACTATTTAAATGAACTAAGATGTTTTAGGATGCCTTCGAAAAAGAGATTGTTAATCTCAGGGAGTTTATCCTCATGAATGAACTTGGACCTACTTACTTATCTGCCACTTAACCTCCACTCAAGATATGTCAAAGGGGAAAGTGTCTACTTATAAATCAAATTTTATTGCAGACCTGAATACGGGGGCAGGTCCAGGACTTTTTGTTTGTTAACATTGTGAGAGAGGCCTTTTTTCTACATATTTGTTTATTTCCCAGATAACAATCTATAGATGTTGGTGAAGAAGTCAACTGCTTTCAATAGTAATTGTATTTACTTATTGTGTTAATTTCTTATGGGGACAAAATTATTTAAGTATGAGGTTAATTATTTAGGTATTTGATTTTGACTCCACTATATTTCAGCAGGAAATTGAATTCCTCTTTACATTATTGTTTTGAGTATTTGATATGTTTGACATACAAAAATATGCTTCTTTTACTTGAGTAGTGACATTTTAACTTAAGTTAGTAAGTTAGTAAAGTAACATTACTTTGGTACAATGTTTCCCTCATAGCTCTTTGTCCAATACTGTCCTCAGTGTCCTTATTTACATCAGCATTAAAAAAAAACTTTTGAAAAAGTGTGGTCACCTTTATGATTGAGTGTTTTAAGTGGTAAATTAAAGCTGTTTCTCCTAATCAGCCAACAACCAATTCTTTACTTTGTCTCCTGTTGATAAAAACTTGAAGACATGTTGACCCGTCAGCCTCCTGCTCTGTGGTTGTGTGCAAAGACAGGAGGTATCACTCTGTCCAGAGGTCACGAGGCCTCGTCCTGCTCCTGCTTGCGGCTGCTGTCCTCAGATGAACCTCCTGCTGCACCTGACTCTGTGAGAAAGAGGAGACGCTTCTGCTTCCAGATCAGTGAACCACACACGCCTGCTGCTCACATACATTTCCTCTCTGCCCCTAAACCTCCTCAACCTGCCCCCACAGGGAGCTGTTCCGTGAGCCCCTAACGTTTACCTCGCTGTGTCTCCGTCTAGTGGGCATGCACGGGATAGATGCTGCTGCAGGGTTGAAAAGTGTGATGGAATGAAAGTGATATGACATTTGATATCTTCTTCTAGCTGCACTCCAGGAAATGAAATGAAGATGTGAAGCCAGATGAAGGATTCTGCCCAGAGGATAGAATCTATGAGGCTGTACAGGGACTTTGCTACATGTTCCCACATCCTATTTGATATAAATGTAGATTGAAGGTCAAATACTTATACGGACGCCGAGGACTGTGACTATACTGCTGCTTTTTTGGAGACGTTTAATAATAAGAAATATGTAGAAGGATTTCATGTGTGCACATACTTCAAACAGGTTTTTCACATTTCATCACGGTATCAGTCTGTATGCAGAAGACACCACAAAGGCTGTTTGTGTTCATCACTTTCATATGGTTTTTGAACAGCCGCCTACTTGTCTGTTTTATTCTGTGAGAGCAGCTGCAACTCGCGTGCAGGAAAGAACCGTTTATCGGCTCCCAGGTTCGAGAAGTTTTAGATAAATAAAAAAAAATTGGGAACTACAGTAACAGAGGAAGCCAAGTTGACCTCGGATGAGGTAACTTTCTCAAGAACATAAACTGCAGGTTTTTTCTGGTGCGTGTTTCTTATTAGTTTCAGTTGTGCAAGATAAAGTTGGAGGAAACTTTTACACACGAAAAGCTGCATGTTGGATATGTTTGCTTGATGAGCGTCACCAATTCTTTTGCACATAAAGATTCCATGTTGTTTTGCTTTCTACAAAACGCCTGTGTGGTGCAGTAGATGAGGTATGTAAAACAGAATGTGCTTAGTGAGCAAATGTCAGCAGCCACCACATTACCACACTGTATCTACTCGTGCATTTACACCTACACAAAAATACATCAAATGAGTGTGTACCATATATAACCAGCTTTATATAAACCGACTCACTGTATGAGTGTGGATTCAGAGTATATCAGTGTCGGGAGGGAAATGCGGCCTGTAGACTAATCTGAATGATCACTATAGAGGGCACATGTTTCACTTCAATCGGCTGCATAACTTGCTTGAGGCTTCAATGAATCGCACGGCTGCTTGGGGCCCCACAACCACCAGGGGGCCCACAAATGAGGCAAATAAAAAATGGGAAGTCTCCGCGTGTTCCTGTGTTCATTTTGTCCTCATCTAAAGGACGTCTGTCTGTGTGTTGTGTAATTGTTTGTGGTGTTTTTTATGGCCTTTTCAAAGAAAGACACTGCTCGGAGAAGATATTATCGATATACTTTCTGTTTTTCAGTTATTTTTTATGCACTTAAAAGGAAATTCATTAACAGTAAATCAACATAATTACTCTAGTGTCCTGGTTAGTTGTGTTACCACGCCTCTAATGAAGCCAGGTTTTTCTTCCAGTACCACAAAGCCATATTCAAAAACACTCCTTTCACAAAGTGACTGTGCGACGGCCCATGTGCACATGACGGAGGTGGACAATGGGGTCAAAGTAATTTCCCTCAAAAGCTCCAAAACCGTGAAGAGCTCTCCCTGCTCGGCCTTTACCACCGGCACCGGAGCTATTAAATCAACATAAACAAACTAATTGTATGAGGGTCGCTGCTGTACACAGACTCGAAGGAGCCAGTGTAAATTAGAAAAGGTCACCACCCCCTTTTCACAGAGGTGCACTTAGGCCCAGCAGAGCAGTCATTAGGGGACATTTTGGTCATTAAATTGTCCATTACAGAAATGAAGCATGGGAGTGTTAGAACTGGTTGCTGATATTTGGCATTGCAGCGGACTGGCGGCGTTGCCCTTTGAACTCGTGTTCAACATGTCTGCTCGCTTGCATTCTCCACATGTTTCCTGTCTGCATCTCAACCGTCATCTGTCAAGCGCTGTCAAAAAACGACCCAGATACGAACTGGAAAGTTCATTGAGGGTGCATAGCTCTGCCAAGGCTGTTACTACTCTCAATGTTAGAGAAAGTAAATACAAATATTCCTGGTGTCCAAATCTGTGCCAGAATTGAATGGGTTCCTTCTTGTTCCATCCTCCAGCCAAGTGCTCATCAAAAGCCGTTTCAAAATCTAAATAAAGCCCACAAAAAAATGAACAAAATCAAACCAACAAACAAACAAACTAGAATGCATTCAGTAGAGAGCAGATCACTGTAAATGCCCCAAAATCCCTAAAATGTATTCAAGCTGCACCAAATTGCACAAACTCATAGATGTTAGTCACCTAAATGTAACTGAATTTTTATAATCAAAATTCCAGCTAACCACTCAACCAGCCAACCAACTAACCAACCAATCAGCAAATCCACCAACCAGCAAATCAACTAACCAACTAATCAACTAACCAACCAACCAACCAACCAACCAGCCATCATCCAACCAGCCAGCCAACCAAGCAATCAACCAGCCAACCAACTAACGAACCAATCAGCCAATAAACAAACTAACCAACTAACCAACCAACCAACCAGCAAATCAACTAACCAACCAACCAACCAACCAGCCATCATCCAACCAGCCAGCCAACCAAGCAATCAACCAGACAACCAACAAACGAACCAATCAGCCAATAAACAAACTAACCAACAAACCAACTAACCAACCAACCAGCAAATCAACTAACCAACCAACCAACCAACTAACCAACCAACCAACCAACCAACCAACCAACCAACCAACCAACCAACTAACCAACTAACCAACCAACCAGCAAACCAGCCAACCAACCAACCAGCAAATTAACAAACCAAATTACCAACCAACCAATCAGCGAGCAAACCAACCAATCAACAGACACGGGTGAAAACATGACCTCCCTGGACGAAGTAACAAATGAACAGAGGTTTTGAGAGGGGGTGTTTTGCTATTGCCACTAGATGGCTGGGATGACATCATATCAAGATGTGAGTGTATTTTGTTTTTTAGGGGGAGGGGGGGGGATTCCTTTAAAATCACCTCCACACACCTCTCTCTCTCCCCCGCCCCTCTTGTCTTCTCCACGCTGTGATGCTTAGTGGAAACCGGCCGGCTCTAGGACCCAGGTAGCGGCCGGCGGACAGCCCCTGCCGGCCCCTGCAGTGCGAGCAGCGGCGCATCTGGAGGAGCTGTCCGGGCCGGGAGGTGGAGGACGGGCGGAGAAGAGGAAGGAGGCTCCGGGAGCAAGCGAGACAAGAAGGGGTCACAGGCCTGAGGGACCAGCGAGGAACCGGGTAAACGAAAACACACCAGAGTCAGACATCCGGTAACCGAGCAGGAAGGAAGGGTGACACGTGAAAGCACCGAGAGCGGAAGGAGCTCGAGGGAAACGGGCGAAATAGCGGTTTGCAAAAGGGGGGGGGTTCGTGTTTGTGCAGATGTGCAGATCGGGACATCGGTATGTGCACTTGAGCTTGACCGGGTTTTGGTGCCACGGAACCGGCATCGCGGCTCTTCCAGACACCGGCCTGGTTCAGATCACTGGCCGTGGCCTGTTAGAAGAGCCACATCCCCCCGGGGTCGCGTAGCAGACTTGTGCGGCTGCAAAACTTTACCATTTCAACAGCATTTAATTAAAACAATGCAAGTAACGTTGATTGTGGGGGTGTGTTCACGGAGATGCGGTGACTTTAAAAAATCCTGTCGGGCCTTATAATAAATTATTATTCCTCCAGATTACGCGTCCTGGCTGTTTCCCCCTGTAGTAACCATCATCTCTCTGGAGCGAGGTTCCATTCCTGCAGCCAATTAAAGCCTCAGGATAAATAAATGTCATCAGTCTTGTGCGTGTGCGTGTGCGTAACCCTCTCTAGGAAACATCCTGTCTGTGAATAGGGCTACGCTTGGGCTTTTACGCACATTTCCACGAGTGCAACATTGCCAACGTGCGCGCCTGGAGTAACTTCAACACTGACTCCTGAGGGGGAAATTAAATATTAATCATTTTTCTGGAATCAGGATCATCCCCAGTTTAATCTTCAGCATCATTCAAGCTATTGTGCGCCCACTAGCAGCACTTGGAGGTAGCACACTGCACATGCATGCTTCCATTTGGAGTAAAAAAAGTGGTCTAGGCCCTATAGGCGAGAGAAGCCATACGGTATCTCCCTGTATATAACAGCGTGTGAGCTTCCTATATGACGTGCACTCACAAAGAGGAAAGCTGGGGCTCTGCAAGTGCCTCTGAGTGACTGGAAATAAGATTTAACTGCACTGATTTAAAAGAAAGACACACGACAACAAGCACTTTGCAGACAAGGCTGCAGAACTGATTGCTTCTGTTCTTTCTCATCCTCCAGGAGAGCGGAGAGAGAAGAGGGATCATCTCTCGTTTGCTTTATTTTTCTTCCTTTTGAGTTTTCTTTTCATCTCCTCATCCACACCCCACCTAGTCCCTCACCATCACCACCATCATCATCATCTACTATCTCCCATAAGCCCATAAGACTCTCAGTGATGCCGTCCAACACTGTCACCAACGCCACAGCCGCTGCATTCAAAGGCTCAGACTTCACCGATTCACCTGGAAGCAGAATGGTAAGAAACGCGCGTGAAATGTAGAGGTTCGCCTCAGGAATGTCACTGGAGGAGTTTCTTAGGATCCTCTTAAAATTAATATGTAAAGCTGCTTTCAGACATGCACCGTGCTCTGGATAAGCTTCTGACATTCTCCGGCGGGGCTTCATGTGAGAATGCAAATGTCCCAGTCAGAGGTCGCGGACATTCGCTGGAGTTTCTCCTGCCAGCCCCCTGGTGAAACCTCTGGGTAATGTCCGAATGAGCCCAGGGGAGGATTCACCCCCGAGCTACCACAAGATAAAACATATTTCAGAATGAAAAAGCAGAAGCACACACGTATAAGACACGGACGAAGATGTCAAGAGAGGTTTTTTAGTTATGAGGGCGGATGCCAGTGTTGGTGTTCTGTACATGTGATCTCCACGGTGGAATTTATAGGTCACGTCCCGCCTCTGCACGCTGTGCCCCCCCCCTCACCTGAACGCTCCCGAGATTGCTTTGTTGTTTTGAACACATCTGAGCAGAGAATCTCCAAACTCCAGAGAGACTCAAATGTCCAGACATTCTTTGGAGTTCACGTGTTGAAGACGTCTTTGGATGACGAGTCGGAGGTTTCTCAGATTTGTTCATTCAGTCATGTTTTGTGTTTTGAATGAGCTCTTGATTATATGGATTTGACTTGCCCGTCACTGCAAAGAGTAATTTCATTTAAAGGCCTTAAACTCAACCAGAGCGGATTTAAAAGGAGATTATTTACTTCTGAGCTCTTACAACACCGCTGCCGTGTAATTCACCTTTTAGAATTTTTACAGAAATATCTCTAAAGAGAATCTGCATGAAAGTGTGCATGGAGATACGTGTGTATGAGGCTGCTTCTCAAATATTTATAGCGTTATTGTGACAATACCTGGATAGAGGGTTAGAATAAGAGGAAGGGGGTTTATTTCAAGTCAAAGCCATTTAAAATCTTCCCCAATTTTTTGAATGGAGTTAATCAGTCAGTCAAGCTTAAGCCTTATTGATCCCTCTAATCCAAAGACTTACTGGGATAGACTTAGGTGCATTGATTGACATTGATGCTCTGATTCTCATGTAGGAATCCGAGTCCCAGGGGAGTGCCGTGTCATCCTCCATGATGCAGACACGCTCATTGTTACAGACCATGTGCAGCTGCAGCATCACGCTCCGCGGCGGCAGCAGCATCACGAGCACGCTGCTGCTCGGTGAAGCTGGATTATGTGACAATTTGCCGGTGTAATGGTGGTTGGTGACGTGGGCGTTGGCTGGTGTAAATTGAACTGGAGCTGGAATGGCTCTACTGGGGAGGGGGGCGGTGGTGGGCTGTCCTCTTCCTCCATGTTCCCATTACACAGTACTGCCCTTAGTCTTGTTGCCTGGCAACAGACATTGCTTTAAATAACCAGCCAGGCAGACGGTAATAGTGCAGAGATAGTGACAGTGTAGAAGGGTTCACTCCGGGCTACGACAAATCATATATCAGGCTTTTTCAGTTTGTTTTTTTTACAGGGTGAAGCTCTGTGGGAAAATGGCGTGCTAATTTCATACAGTGCGTGCACGCTTTCAGGCTGAGCGGAGTTGGTGAGGCTACTCCAGCACATATAGCCAGGCACCGCTGAATTGAGTCATCTGTATAAGTGGTTCCCCCCAAATGAGGCTGCACACCAGGCGGCACTCAAAAACGTGCTATTATCTATGCAAATCGTAATGAAAAAACCAGAGCACCAGACTCTCTATTCAATTACAGCGGGACCCGGCAGCGTGTCTGAAAAACACATTCTCTCTCAAAAGCATCTACTTTTGAAAGAGCCTGTAAAAGCTCATTAGCAAACCTCTGTATTTATATACAGAAAGTTAATAATATACAGTTTTCTTGCCATTTTTCAAGTCAGTTATAACCTCATTAATCACATGATTCCTTACGCCGATCAAATCCATCTCCTTATGCAAATCAGTTTGTCACCCAGGGACACTAATGGTTGATGGATTTATTCCATTTGAGGAGCAAACACTCTCAGGGTGTAACACGGCCTGACCTTTCAAACCCATGCCTGTGTTTATTGTCATCCTCCACCTTTTACATTATTTACCAACTGTCTTTTGGAATCTGATCGTCCTCTAAAGCCTTGAGTGTTTTTATGCTTTTTTGGGGTTTAACTGTACAGTCGTCAACCTAGAGACAGAAAAATAAGAAGATGATGAGATTATGTAAATGTCTGTGGTTAGTGTTACACATCCATTTGTGACCTGAACCGTAGTTCCACTGCAAACTCTTTAGTCGTGGTTACAACTGTTGATATCTCCAAATGACGGCAGCAGTATTTAAACAGGTCCACAGGTGCTAATCTCACATTACACCATCACACATTTGGATATCAGTGGAATGGTACTCCAGCTGGTCAATATTTGAGGATAACTAACCAAAACCCCTAATGTGATCCTCACCACTCAGCTCTGATCTTCATTAACAGACAGAATTATGTAAAATTAGCTTCAGAGTTTACTCTTAATTTTGAAAACAGCAGCTCAGAAAACGTTCTCACCACAAAGCCCATTCATTAGCTGCTCTGGAGCTTTTGATTATAACTCGTGACCTTCATCAGCAGATGGAGTTTGCCAAACGGCCCAAATCTAATACGGGCTGGACAAGACCTTAAAGTGCACGTTGTGAGGTTTTGTGATTGTCATTGGAACAAAGGAGCGGAGACGTGAGCAGGTTTAAAACAAAAGATCTTCTGCAGGATTATGGAATCCAAGCAGATTCTTCACAGAGTTCCAGGTAGATAAGAGGATGCAACCAGTTTCATTCTCAGCACCCAGGGTTCTGCAGACTGCATTCTGGAGCCTCTCTTTTCTTTCCTCAATAACTCCAAGTCACTTTTGCAGTTTTGCAGAAAGAGAAAGGGCCATTTGGACTAGTTTACCTAAAGAGACACATATGTGTGTATGTGCATATCTGAATACACCACTCATTGCTCCATAGCCTGAATACTCGTCTGTAATTCCCAAGTTGAATTTAAATCCATGTACAACGACAAAGTAATTAATTATGCCTAGTCTTCTATCATCGTTGAAAATATCCAAATTTATTATTGATGGAATCTTGCATTCACTACTGGAGGAATTTAATAAGGACCTCATCCTGCACCCCCTCCCCTCACCCCCCAACGGAGCTGTCAGGAATGGCCTTGCAAACTTATTTGCATTCAGACTTGGTGCTGGTGGTCCTATTCAGTCAATATTGACACTCAAAGCATCTACATTAGGATCATCTTTTCTCCCGTCAACCCCAGGGGTGCCTGGTGGCGGCGGACGTGGGGCTTTGTTCGCGGGGGTAGACGGTTTTATTAATCAAAAAGAAATTGCAGGAAGGGAAGGTGGGGGCCGGCCGACGTCTTTGTAGCCGTGTCAAGAGGGGGATTGTCTGAGGAAGGTCAGCGCTGTGTCCGCGGAGCTTTCACTTCAGCCGAGTTCAAAGGGACGTGTCATTCACTTTCTATCTGTTTCATTGTCCACTCAACCAAACCCACTCGAGGACCCGCTGCACTTCCCCCAAATGTTGAGGTGCAGTTTTGTGTGCGTCCTGTGGGTCTGGTTTCCCTTCTGCTGTGTCTTTGACCGAGGTGAATGTACAAATGCATAATGTGCACAGACATCCAGGCCTTAGGAGCACACTTGACATCCCCATAAATAAAATATGTGGAGGATACTGTGTCCAAATCCTGGTGTGTTCTTTCTGTTCACAGGGGGAGAGCACGATACTGGACATGGACCTGAAGCCGGAGGAGAAGTCTGCTAACAGCAGTGCACCTTGCAAAAGTGGCAAGCCGGGAAGGAAGCGCAAGCAGTTTCCAGTGAGTGTTGACCGTCTGACACATCTACATCCATCCGTTCATATATAGTGATGTTTTACAGGGATTTTCTGTCACTTTTCCTCATGTCTTGGTTGAATATTGCTCTCAGTCAAGATTAGATATCAGTTGGACCTTGAGCATGGTGAAGAATCTGTGCTGTTTCCTCTGTCTCTTCGATATCTCCGGTCAAATAAAAGGCAACAACAAAAAAAAATTGTTTAAACAACGCATGTTCACCTGAAGTTGTGGCAGCTGCTCTGAACCTTCCTACTCAAAGATGGGTGAAAGGGAGTGTGTTTATCAGTTTCTTAAGCTGCTTTCAGACATGCACTGGACTCTGCACTTCCTCCGTAATTTGTCCTTATTTTGTGCATGTGTGAACGTAAATGTCAATGGCTTTGGTAAACCGTGATAGACGGATGATTCATCTCCTCAGATCCTGATAGTCAGACTGAACTGGTGAAGCCTGAACGTCCACCGTGCACCATTTGCATTTTACCACATCTCCTGCTTCTCTATGACAGGAGGCTTTTCAATCCCCCTATGGATTGCGGCCGTCTGGAACAGCTCTAAACCCTCTGTCATATTGTTTGACCTAGTTGTAACTCAATCTTTAGTGTTTGCCTTCATAGTCAAAGGTTTGGTGAAACACTGGAATAAAGGAATTCAATATCTGCACAATATATCATCAGCCTTCAGAAACCTGTAAGACGCTACATGCACGTCTTTGTACTAATGAATAAAAATAACACCATCTTCCTAAGTCACACACAGAAACTACACGAATTTGAAAACTACTTTTGTAGTAATAAGCCCTGATGTGATAATGACTCTTGGGCCAGCATGTATTTGGGAGTGTTGCTTCCCTCGAGATGTTTTTTAATATTTGCATTTATCACATCAGCCTGTGCTTAAAGATTCATGTTCATTAATTAAAAAAACAGTGTCATTCAACAAAACAAAAATGGGGTTGGAACGATATTTCCCGATAAACCTGTGTGAAGGTTTCTGCAGCTCGGTGTGTTTGAAGTCAGATAAAGAAAAGCTATTATCAGAAACATGCACAGCCGTCAGACGACCGCTGCTTCACTCTTGTTTTTCTTCTTCTCCAAACGAGACTGTCACTCAAACACGTAGCTGCCAAATAACAATGCGCCCCAAACAGACACGGACGGCTGTTTCTGAAGCTTCTGATAAAGGTGGTGTGTTACCTGGGCCTAACCTTTTGAAGAAAAATACACAGAGGCAAAGTGTAAACTCTTTCACCTCATTTCACAGGGTTTCACATTTTAAATATTAACTTCTGTTGACCCCTCTTTACTGTCATGGGTCAAGACTGTAATAACCAGTGCATTCAGGCAGTGTGTAGGAGGGTGAAGAATGTTCAACTGGTCATAACACTCAGTAATCTGCTCCCACCTCAAGATCACTATGGCGAAATCTTAAGAATATATAAAAAGTCTGTCTGCCTGTGTTTTAATATACCATAGAAACATCTCAGTGGTCTCAGAGGTTTGCATAAAATCACAACCTTAATTTATTTCAAATGTATAATTAAAGCAGCCCTACGTCTTTTCATTCATCTTTTTCTCTCTGTTTTTGGGCTCCACCAGCTACATAGTAACGCATCTAACTCTTTAGCTGCTTAGTGCTCAGTTTGGTGCCGGTAAGATTTGAGTCATTTTACGGGTGATAACAGCTTTCTGCCAACGCACTGATATGAGCAGTGACATTAAAGCGAGACAGTATCACTTTTAGCTGAGGATTACCAAGTTGGATGATATTTATCTATAGGTTTATAGAATGTTTAATAAACTATTCAATGCAGCTTGAATAATTTATTAAACATGTTATAAACGACCACATGTGGCAGCGGGGGTGTGTGTGTGAGCTGTAATGCCGCAGCAGTAGTTTGGATTAGGTAGTTAGTGTTTTGTTTTGACCTCTGTCTGCCTGTCTGAGCCGCCTGATTTACTGACTGTGACCTCTGACCTCTGGCTGGGGCCTCGTGTAGTTCACTGGGCCACTAATCCGTTGCATAATTCTGTCGTTGTAGTTGTGTGTGTGTGCGCTGGAATACACAACCGTGAGTTTGTTTGTCTTCGTGTTTGTTTCCACGTTTGTTTGCTTTATTGTATGTATGTACAATAAATCTTTGTAGGACCATACATACAGCCATATCTTTTTGGCTCATCATCCCTTTATGGGCTGTTTGAGGCTAAAGGCTTGGTTTTAGGGTAAGAATAAAGTTTATGTTAGAGTTTGTGTGTGTGTTTGTGTGTGTGTGTGTGTGTGAGTGTGTGCCTTAGATAAAATAATTCAGAATGAAAATGTCTGAACTTTGTGTTTTTTCTTTCTAGGAGTCAGTAGATTTTAAAGAGCGCCACTGTTTGCCTGAGTGTTACATAGTAAACGTGTTCTCATTTACTACAATAACGAAAAGCATTTATAGTTTTGTGGCCTGTGAGGAATGTTCAAAAACCAACTTTTATGCTTGATATTTTTATAGGATACAGTACGACTTCCACTGAGGTTTGTTCTGTGCCGTTTGCATTTGATTCTTCACACAGAGGTTTTATGGGTCTCTGGGTCACATTAAAGCCAGTTTACGTCGTGTTTGCCTGTTCAGCCGCCGAGAATCAGATTACATTTGACCTTTTCAGCTTGCAGCACCGGGTCTTGTGTTCTCTGGCAGACTGACGCCTCCTGAGGCGTTACTGTCGCCTGACTTCAATGCAAACTGCTGTACCTACATCTGCAGGAGATGAAAGCGCCAGCGCCGCTCTCATCAGTGTTGACAGCCTGATCTCACAAGACATGCTCCACTTTCTGCTCCCCTTGAACCAGTAATGGGATTGTCTGAGAAATTGTGTTTTTAACTATTTTTAGACTGCGGCAGAAACACGATCACGTTTCCTCAAACACTTTAGATTTGTAGCAAATCTTTTCTAGGCCCTCTCAGATTGTTGGTGCTTTTTTTCTAGGTGTAAGAGCTGCACGTCTGCCGCTGTAACTTGAACTGTAGTTTCAGTTGGGTCAGCGCTCTTTGAATTTACTCCCATGCATAGAATGAAATAGTTTAACTGGGCGTTTCAAACTGGACGGAGAGAGAGAGAAAAAACCCGTCTCCGTTGTCAAACAGCCAACATTCTTTACATATTTCCGTGCTGCTGTAATGATGAATGCATGACTCCAGATAGCTCACTAGTGTACCTGATGAACTGTAATGTAATCCCTTCCTCAATTCCCAACTTAATGACTGTACATCAGATTTACTGGCACAGCTTTGAAGTTTACAACTCCGGTTTAACAGAGCTAAAACGGAAATGCCGTAATTCACCGGCTAATAAGTGTAGAAGTTGAGCTGCGTGTTTGATTCTGCTCAGATGCAGCCGAGGAGGCTTACGGGATGAAATTGAGCTCATCTAATATGAAATGGATGAAATCTGTAATTGACAATCTCAATTCAAACTAACCCATTTAGCCAACAAAGTCGGAAGACTGCTTATCATCACTGTGATGGCGCCAGCTGTTTTACTGTCACTCACTCAGATGACCGTATTTCAAGCGCGCTGGATAATTTGAGTGCATCCTGAATGGGCTTGTTTACTGCACAGACGGCTCCAGTTTGCTCAGCGCCTCATATGTCACAGCATCCGACAGGCACAACAATGCCGTACACCTTCGTCACATCAAACTGTAACATACCGCTGCGACAACAGCCATCTATAAAGTTGATAGATTGCCAGGATGTTAACATTTTGACGTTCCCTTGCTCTGCCGGCAGGTTGAGAGCTGTGGCGCCCTCAAAGACGGAGTGGGCAACAGCTACCCCGGGTCGGGAAGGCCGTCCATGGCGCAGGTCCACAACGGGGACAAGGGCGGGCGCAGAGACAGGACGTCAGACTCCTACTTCCCCAAACAGGAGAAGAGGGAAGTTGAGAACGGGATCCCCAGAGGCCCTTCCTCCTGCCGGGCAGAGGACAGCTCCCAGGTTCAGAGCCCGAGCCCTTCCCAGGAGAACGGATTCCTGGCCGGCCGTGAGGAGCCCGACTCCGAAAGAGACAACGACGGCCTGATGACGCCGCACAAGAAAAGAGGGAGGCGGAAACTGGAACGCCCAACCAAATGTGAGTTTTTTAAATCTTTCAAAATCTCTCTCTCGCTCTTTCTCTCTCTCTCTTTCTATCTCCCCCTCTATCTCTCTCTATCTCTGCGGGTCCGGCGGGAAAAGTCACGTGCGTGGGACTTGTACAAGATGTTGAGTAATGAACTGTAAGTGGATGTGGGATTGAATGGGTCTACGCAGCTCCACACTCACAATATGACACTGACACTACTGGGATTAGTAACGCAGTGTTGCATTCAAGCTGCTGCACAGAGCTGGGAAGAACAGGCACCAGTAAATATTAGGTCTGCAGAAGAAATTAGATGTATAATAATTCTTCAACTGTTTATAGTTATATTATGCATATACTGCACTGAATGTTTGAATGGTACATTTCCCTTCTGAATGTCTTGATGTGATTTACTAAACGCTTTCACTATGGGTTTACATTTGAATGTGTGTGGGACTAAGACAGAAGTTAGGATGGAGAAATAGTCGCCTCAAGGGGGAAAGAGAGACCAAACTTCAGATGTGTGATGACCTCAGCCAGTTTAAATCCGAAGAGCTGGTAGTTGTTTCACAGTTTGCCTCTGGACACTAGCTATACCGATTGTATTGAATTAGTTACTTCTGTGTAGATCTGACACCTGTTGATTTAATTAATTTGTCAATTAATCTGCAGCTCCTCTGGTAAGTTATTATCATTTAAATCATTTTGAAAGCAAAGGTGCCAGACACTCTCTGGCTTCAGCTCCTTAAATTTTATTATTTGCTGTTTTTCTCTGCCTGGGTGCAATAAACTGAGTTTTAATGGGTTTTATGGGCTTTTTCTGGATTGGACAAAATGATAAATTGGGACAAAGTAATGAACTAATAAACTATGAAAACAACAATCATCAGTTGACCTAATTATTTGGGAAAAAAGCTTGAAATTGTGACTTTGCAACATTTTTTCCCCCTTAAATAATTATAATAACACAAAAATGACTGAGATTACACCATTACATAAAATTTAACGAGTAGATTAAATGCTAACTGTCGTTTTCATTATAATAAACTATTTTTAATTGAATTTCGGTCACTGAACTGAATGTGCAGCAGCTACAGAGCAGATGTGGATAAAATTAGCATACAAAGGTGATATAAATCAGCGGCACCGACAGGTAGTTTCTAGTCCAAGATAGAGATTAACCATATCACTTAGACGCCCCCCCCCCCTCACACACTCAGCCCTCGCTCTCTCAGCCACGTGTCGCTCTCGCTCCTCTCTCCGCCGCAGAGACACTGGCTATGACCTTGATGAGGAGTGCAGTAAATAAAGCCAGGGGAGGAGCCACGCGTCTCCTGGCAACGAGCCTCTGTTGGGAGCTGGCAGGTCTCCGCTGTGGCCGCCTCCCAGTCGGGGGCCCTGCCAGGTGGATGGCATGGCGCCCAGAGCTCTTTACAAACCGGGTCTGCTTTCTGTATTCACCTGGTCTGTGCGTCTCCGAGCTGTTGCTTCACTTCCAAATAGAAACCAGGGATAACCCTGTTTGTAACGGTGGATCCAATCAGTGCTGCTCAGCTTTAGTATGAAACAGAGAGAATCAATATTTTCTATCATCTGGGTGAGTTTTGTTTTGTAAATAGGCTGAACTGTCTTACATTTTACACAGTGTTTACTTTTTTAATGAGGATGTGGAATTAAAGCCTGGTGAGGCAGAAGATCGAGACTGGATAATCAAATTACAAAAGCTGTGAATAAGTAATAATGAGTTTTACTCGGCCAGAGAAAACACGTGTTAAGTCTTTGGGTTTTCTTCAAGTGTGAGAAAATCACCCTGGTGATGTTGCATCAGTGAAAAGTTCCCACAATCCTGCTCAGAAAAAAAATTACTCAATCCTTTAGAGATGCAAGAAAACCCAAACACTGTTGTAACTTCATTTTTTTTTAGATAAGATAAATCAGATTGGGAGTAAGGAGAAATGAGCACCAAGTTTGATGCCTTGTTCACACCAATGCAGATATTTCGCCACCAAAACTTTTTCCTCTGCGTTTGTTCCTCTCGTCCACAAACATACATCGTTATAAGTCACTAAAACTGCGATTTTTTTTTTATACAAACGCCTTCCAAAATGCCTCCGGTTTCTGTGTATCCCAGCCCACTGCTTTGTGTAATGAGCGTGCAACAGCAACGCCAATGGGGGCGATACGATTTACCGGTTTGTCTACGTTTTTTTTCATGCACTGCTAGGTCCAATTACAAGTCTGCAGCAAAATTCAGCATCACTACACGACATTACTAGCATTCACAGACGTCTGCCTTCCACATACATCACTTTACAGCAGTGTTCTTCTCTGGTATTTGACGGATAGTTGATGTAGACCTTATCTCCACCTACTGGCCCGGCATGCTTGTTTGTAGTTGTTTTTTGTTTTCTAGCCTGTGCAAAGATATCATGTAAAATGAAGGTCGTGTGGGCAAAGATTTTAAAAAATGAGGACGGAGGGGAACATATCAGTTCAAAAAAGTATCTCCAGTTGTGTAGATGAGTAGTGTATGTATACGTTTATCTTAGAGAGGAGAAAGGCCTTGGTTTGGGCAGAGTGCTGGATTGATAGACAGCAGAACGGGGTTTGTGTTATCCATCTGGAGGGCACAGGGAGGAGGAACCGAGCTCCAGCAATACGAGCGCTGGACTGCGCTCAAACTGGCATGGTGTACTCTCTGTGGGCAGCGTTCGCCAGCTCCCCTTTACAAACCCAATGACCTTGGCAGTCCGCGCCGCCTCACCGATTTGTTATATAGTCACTTATTCCCGATGAGGACGACGAGACCAGGAGGGAGTGATGGAAAAAAACACCACCAGAGCAAAGAGAGGCGGGAGGGAGGGAGGAACAGGGGGCTCAGCTACACATGGAACCAACTTGAAGAGGCTGCTAAGAGAGCAGACTATTGTTAGGACACGTCTGTAGGGTACTTCACCGACAAGCCAGAGTTGGCTGTGCAGAAAACCCGCCATCAAAAGTTGTCTTTAGCCTCTAGGGCTCAAGTGTTATGATAGTGTTGGGGCTTGGATGAAGTAGATAGTCATGTTTACTCAGGCTGTGCCACCTTGCTCATAAAGGACACAGCTGCTACAGTGATGTGTACGTACTCGGCCGGTGTCCTATCATCCTATCATCCTGCCCTTTTTCAGAAACACTCGCTTACACTCAAATGAATCATTTGAGGTGTTGATGTGAGCTTCAGTGATGAGGCTGATTTTTTTTTTTTTTTTTTTGGCATCCTTATCTCTTTCTCTGCCGCTGCGGCTGAGAACCATGTTTTGGTTGGGTGGTATTCCGTGCTCCCTGGCTCACCCCTCACTGCTCTGCTGAACTCAGGCAAACAAAGCTGCTTAAGAATGAATAACATGCCCTTGTTGTCATAGACCTCCAGATCTTAAATCACGGCCGAGTTAATGGGAAATCCCAACTTTTATTGTGGTTAAGACACTTTTATTGGACTGCGGTTTCAGTGGATGTTTCACCAAATGTTTTCTGTGCTATTTTGACAATCTTTGCCCTGCTTCTGCTGCACGTCTCTGTTTTGCAACTACGCACATTTTCTTTCTCACGTAAAACTTTTATGGCAGATGTTTTATTTAGAGCCCAAATCATATGAACTTCTGGCAGCAGATGCTAATGCCGGTATTGGGGAATAAAAAAAATTCTGATACGGATATATTGGCAGACATATACTGTATGTGTGTTGAAAAGAATTTGGCAGTGATGCCTAAGAAGTCATTTTCCAACCCTCATATTTTCCAGTTTAATCATAATTGTATTATTACTGCAATGAAAAAGAAAACATAAATACAACCACATAAATAGAACTCCAATCCAAAAAGGTTTCTGCATTGTTTACTCTGTAAAACAAAATATTATATTAGGAAACAGATACTGATTCAATAAATAGGTCCTCCTTGTCTTGTCATTGATATTTTCATTACATTTTTTAAAATTCTCATTTTGTAAATTAAGCATTGATCATATTTGTCACATAAATTTAGCGTAGTTAAAATCTGTAATGAGGTCAAGCAAGTAGTAAAATGTAGCAGAAAAATATTGTCATGCCAGCTTTTCAGTATCATCACATGATCTCCATCAGCAGATGGTATTTTCGTAGCTGCCACGGTTGTATTAATGAACACTTGTCCATCTTGTTAAGCGCTTCAAACGTCTTCAAGTGCTTGTAAAAAGTTGAAATTTCTGTACAAACGCCATCTGCTGATGAAGATCATGCAAAATCATCAAAGCTAAACGGACTTTGAGGTGAGATCATTTTCTCATAGGCTGCTTCCAAGGTAACAATGAAACCTTTTAAATTTTAAAACTCTACTTAGTTATGGTATTTGAGCGGATTAACTTTTCAGCTGTGTTGTACACATTAAAGGACACTTATAAATATCTTCATGGTTTCCACACTGTCCGCTTCTACATAACTTCTATAGTTGAGGTGTTTGAAATTGGCAGGGAGGTCATACACTGCCCCCGAGTCACGGAATGTATTTGTGGTAGCATCAGCGGCGTGGGAGTGGTCATGCTAATAGCAACCGGCTGTGTGTCTCATGAAGTCGGGGGGGGATACAAGGTCAGGAGTATGACATCTGCCAAAATAAGCGTGGCCCCTCTCCACACTCATCGTAACCTGGGCCGCCACGACCCACCCGTCTGGCACCTGAGCGTACATGCTCCCGCGATCGCACGCTGACTTTGAGTTCTCCAGAGCCAGCGTCTCTCAGCGGATTTATTAATTTGACTTTGATTTTATCAAACATTGAGTTAATGGGACGGTATGGAGGGCAAGCCTAACAATCTGGGTTAATAAAAAATGTGATGAATGAGAAGCCACTTAAAATTTAACACAGATACAGGCGAAAAAAGGCATGTGGCAAACTTCCAGTCTCCTGTGAGTGATTCAGGCCATCCATTTTGTCGCTGTCTTCTCTCTAGATGTGGAGCTCTCGGAGGAGGACGGGCCCGATGCTGTCAAGACCGAGGTAAGATTTCTGATCTGTTTGTGTCTTTGTTCTCTGGCTGATGTAACTCTTGAGGTGTCTTTCACACTTCCCAGGGCTGTAGCTTCTGTTTTTGAACTATCTTTCCTGACACAAACCGTGAGTCCCCGGCTCACCTGCGTGAGGGATGATCACGGTGCAGATTGAACAGAAGCAAAACAGCTTTTCTGGACTTGGAAAAGGACAGATAATGAATAGAACATGCAACCATACTGATATGTTGTTATAGCAATGTTTCTTTATACTTTTTATTTATTCTTAGTTGTAGGTCTGGTTGTTTTGCATGACAATATCGACATTTAAAGGTGATGGCAGATAGATCTTTTTTACCTTGGATCAAGCTGTTTTTTGTCCAGTCTTTATGCTAAGCTAAGCTAAATGGCTACTGGATTCTGTTTCTGTGGACCTAAGCTAACGCTGCAAGATAGAAAAGCATTAATTTCCCAAAATGTTGAACTACTTCAACACAATAACCGGTTGTTTTACATTGTGGCTTTGCACAGATTAATGGCTCAGTGTGTAAGATTTAGGTGAAAGGGATTGATTGGTAGAAATTGGAAAGATACCACAGGTTCTCTTTCATGTTTGGGAGGGGAGGGTGAGATTAGGGGTATTCAGCTGCAACATGCAACTTCACCACTAGATGTCAATAACTTCTATACACTGACACTTTAAACAAACAAGTTATAAATAAGATACACGGTTTTAAGGCAGGTGGATTGTCTTACCTTTGAACATTGCCAAGCTAGCTGTTTCCCAATGTTTGCAGTCTTTATGCTAAGCTAACATAATCAGCTGCTGGTTCCGGTTTCATATTGAATGGACAGATACGAGAGTGGTTTTGAGGGTCATCTAATTCATAAAAAATTGTTTGAGGTATAATATGCAGGATTTTTTTTTCTTAAAATCAATATCATGAAAAAGGAATCTATTAATCGTCACTTATGAGCCACTAGAAGTGTGTGGTTCTGAATTTATCTGCAGTGACCCTGCCCTCTGCCTCTATTCTCTTAGTTCTTATCTTGCTATTTCTGGGCTGCAACCTTTGGGCAGTGGGCGTGCAGCCCCCAGCCAATAAGAGCGTGCAGGGTGCGAGGGCGGGAAAACATAGGGACCAGGTCACATCTCTGTCTCTCCCCTGTGCTCTCTGTCTGTGTCATGTATGTATGTATGTATGTATGTATGTATGTATGTATGTATGTATGTATGTATGTATGTATGTATGTATGTATGTATGTATGTATGTATGTATGTATGTATGTATGTATGTTTGTATGTTTGTATGTTTGTATGTTTGTATGTTTGTATGTTTGTATGTATGTTTGTATGTATGTCTGTCTGTTTGAGCAATGGCAGAGCTGAGCTTAACGCACACAGAGCAGAGGCCACAGTGGACAGAGAAGCGGATGAGGCGTGTGCGTCTGCGGCAATTACGCATAATCTGGCAATGTGGCATCTTTAAGCAAAATTGTGCGGAGATGTGGCCGTGTTTATTGTGCTTCCTCTCTCTTTTATGTGTGTGTTCTGTTTCCAAGCTGCAAAGACAAATCCTGCATAGTATAGACTACATTTAATGTTATTTCTGTGTATTAATAAACCGCTCTCTTACATATATGTGGTGAAAGCTCGCACTAGATTGTAAATTGTATCCAAACCATTGCTAGACTAGAGGCTTGGTACACTTGACGGTCTCTAAGGTCCAGGAAGTCTGATGGGTTCTCTTGCTTTGGACTCTTGAAAGAAATGGTACCTAATGTTGTACAGAATTGAAATATCAAATACACTTGGGAGCTCCTCGTATCGGTTGGTGCTGTCGACCTTGAGACTGTTGCCAGGAAGTTGTGTTTAGACACTGTGGCATCGCTTCTGGCTGCCTGACCAATCACAAGCTGATTGCATAGAACACGTTAATTACAAATTACTCACTTGTTCACCAGCAACAGATCAGAGGCACAGATTTACAACAGATGCTTTAAGGAAAGATAAAGAACAAGTAGCTAACTTTTTTTTTTTTTTTTTTTTTTAACACCTTAAACAGGGAGGTCGAGGCAGGCTGCGAGGGGGAGTTGGTTGGGAGAGCGGCCTTCGTCAGAGGCCCGTGCCCAGAATAACCTTCCAGGCTGGTGACCCTTATTACATTAACAAGCGGACCAGAGAGGAGTGGCTGTCCAAGTGGAAGATGGAGGTGAGTACCCCAGCTCTCTCCGGGCCACCACAGACAGCAGGGGGAGTGACTGGCGTGGACTGAAGCCGCCAGGGACTAGGGCTGATGGTTCGTTCACGGCCAAGTGTATTTGATGGATCATTTGATATCTCATGGAGGTACCATTTATTTCAGCGGATTTATCTCAGTGGACCATTGGCTCCGTCGGCTGCTGCGTTTCCTGGCTTTGTTCTTGTCTATTGTATTAGCGGAGCAGAAATCACATGCAGCTGCGGTGAGCACATCTGTTTGATGCCTTGACATGAATTATGCTTCCTGGATGGAATTGTTGCAGTAAATTTGGGTTTGCATGATCCTGAGTGCTTTTGATGTCCTGAAGCTGAGATGAAATGATTTTAGATTAAAGGGTCAGTTCAACCAAATGCTCTGAAAACAAACATTAGAGAGAGATGGAGAGGCAGGACATGCAAAAAGCCTCTAGACAGAATTTAACCGGGGATATAGTGCATTTTGCTTTCACACTAGGTGCAGATTTTTTTTGTAGATAACCCAAGATGTTTTCTTTGATGGAAATTGTCCCAATGAAGCTCTTGCAGTGAATTTCTGGGAACAGTAGTTCACAAATTCTTACACCAAGTTCCAGTTTGTAACTGTTCTATAGCTTTTGATCATTTCATGTGGGCTCCTCAGCAAAGTGAGATTGCCAAATTGTTAGGGATATTTTCTAAGCACTTAAAGATATGGTTGGTAATCCTGGAAAAGCTACTCAACCGATACATCCCAGCGGCTCCCTTGTCAAAACTAAAACACATGAACGTGGGCTGCCTGACAACTGCTCTAAGACGACTCTTCCATGACTCACTCTTCTGTCTATCGTCTCTACTACAGTCTTGTGTCTTTTTTTAATCTTCTTTCAGAGGATTTTATTTATTCATGGCTATCCGGACATGAAATTACCAACCCTACCTTTAATTTATAAGATAAGTTAGTTGTTGTTGAGAATTGACTTTAGGGTTTATTGTGCCCAAGGAGAAATTGTTTTCACTGCCTCTTCAGCACAGTTCAACACAAATAGAACATACTCTCGACATTGGAGATGGTAGTTTAAAAAGTCCACTTACTTGCAGTTATGATTTTTTTCAATTGTATTACACAATCTTTGGATGGAGTGAAGGCTCCATGACAGAAACCTTTATTCTCAAATGTTAAGCCACTATGTGGAAAATAATATCGCCGTTTATCGAACATGTGGTTTGATTAAAAGTTCTAGATCATTCTCTAGATGCCGTGGTGACACTGATTTGTCGGTAGATTGTACATTGGTAAGTGATGATCCTTCGGTCTATACTTAGTCATGTTTAGAAATTACTTCTGATGCTAATGTGATGTCGTGCAACCTCATCTCTGGCATAATGAGGAGTCCCCCTAGTATCAACATGGGGTCTGATGGGGGCTGCTGCCTCCCCGGCCCCCTCGGCTCTCCTCTGAGGAGCGGCCATAAAAATGTCTCCAGTGAGGAAATATTGCCAAATTAGCAGGACATGCTGGAGTAATCCCACGAGTGAAATGTCGTAAAATATGAAGCTAGTTGCCTTTTCCAAACAGCGCTGGATTTTCTTGAATAAGTGACTCTTTAAGGAGTTTTAGGGGGATTTGCAAGATGCAAATTGTGACTGCATGTTTCTTCCACTTCCTCTCATCTGGCGTTTTGCACGCTTTGATCGCATTATCTCAGAGACTTTGTTTGTGGCTCCTTTCCTGAGGAGTAATGTGATGCATTTCCTTATTTGGCTTTTGGTTCGCCTCTTGCCACAGAGCATGTTGCCGCTGCATGCGTCCTGCAGGACATGGTGGCTGAAAGGGTTACTGCCATCTTGCTGCTTTCTTTCTTTTTTTTTCTTCTTTTTCTTCTTCTTCATGTGCCTTGTGTTACAGTGGACTTCTCCGTCTCTCCCTCTCCGTTTCCCTCCCCTATTCTTCCCCTGACCCCTCCCCCAGCTATGGAAATGAACTCTGTGCTATGGATATGAGGGTGAAAATGAGGTTTGCAGCAAATTTCCAGCCCTGCTTGCAAGACAGCCTCTTGGCTCGCTGCCAACATTTTGCAAGTCCTCTCTAGCCAACCAGGATTCCTGTCGGCAATCACCTGACCCTGAATTCCCAGACAAAGAAATGTTCATGCTTTCTTTTTTTAAGCGATCTCTTCTACCCCGAGAGTGGGGGTGAAAAAAACTCAAGCCTCACACTGGATTATGAGGGTTGCGCGCTGGCGTGTATGGGTATGTGCACTGCATTGTTTGTTTGATAACACTGGGGGATAGTGTGCATGTCTGATTAGCCAGCTTATAGCACGGGGAATATGCTGACTTCAGGTATTTCCACGAGAGTTGTTGTGGACCATCTGCTCCGCTCCGCTTAAAGGGAAACCGTCTCTTTAAAAAAAAAAAGAAAAAAGAGAAAGGAAGAGTGAACAGGCTTTAGCCGTGTTTGGGAAAAAAGTTGCTTTGCATGAAAAAAGTTTTTCCCTTGGGGTGAATATGTGCTGAAACTATTTCCTGTTTCGTAGCAGTGCCTAGAAATGTCAGAGAACTATTATTCTTTTAGGTCAAATACTTGTACCTTGTTTTTTCAGAGCAGGCTGGCTATTACCTTGCATAACATGCAGCTGAGAAAAAGTTGTTGCGCAGGCCTGAGAGCACATTTCCTTCCTATCATCGTGCACTTTGTTCTCCCTGACCCGGGACATAGATTCACTCTAAGAGCAGTATTTTGATAACTTGAAAAGATCCGATCTTTGTAGTGAACCGAGCCGCCTCCTCGGGGGGGGGGGACATTTCTAAACAAGCCCACTTGTGGATTTATGGGGAATTCTGTTTATGTATTCATCGCTGACTCTGTAATATTCCTAATTATCTCTTTAAAAGGATGCAACACAATGAGAACCAGATGGTCCCATTTGGTGTGACCCCCCCAAGGCCACTCGTGAAATACGCTGCCTTTTGTATCTGTGCTAAAATCAAAGCTAATGAATGCAGTAGGCACATCGCGCCACAACACAACTTGACACTCGTGCATTTTCACACTATCTTCACCTGATGCATCTCGAGTTAAGTACACCTGCCGTGACTTAAGGGAAGTCTCCACTATTTGTCTGCTTTAAGTCCTTTGCGCTGAAGACATATTTCACCGCATTATCCTTCAGACAATTGCACAAAACAGCCCCCGCTGCGTCTCCCCTGCCTGTTGCACATGAGAAACTGCTGCATTCAAAGGTCAAACTCTTTTGTGCGGCTTCAAAGGCGCGCTGTCACGTCGCGTGAGGAAGTAATGTTCATTGACAGGTTATTTCGTTTCACTTTTTTTCACCCTTTTGATCAGAGTTTGCAGGATGCAGAATTGATTTAATGGCACCTTTCCTGCTACTTTGACATCTTTTTCCTCTAATAACCGGTTTTGTTTGGGGCTTGTTGTCCGTGTCCCTGTGTTTCATGTTTCATTTCCTTTCTCAACAACTGCCATGTGGATTCTTGCACCCTTTGAGACTATGAAACTTTCCTTGTAAACTTAACAACTTTGTATTATGCAATAATAAATAACTGAAGCTGCACATTAAACGTGGCCCTCTTGTTAACAAGTATCATCTGCAACCCCCAGAGACCAATATGTCTTCTGCCGCTCAGTGCACTCTGTCACCCCTCGAGCCCTCAGGGTATCATGCTGCATAGTCTCTAAGTCAGATTATCCCTTATTGTGCTCCCAACATGTCTCTACACTCTGCCAGCAGCCTGCGGAGCTTCTGTTTTCACTTTATCCTAAAAAACATCCACAGATACTGTACGTGCTGTAACTTACAGTTGGTTTCTCCGTCGTAACCTATTTCCCCAAGAGGAAAAACAGAGTTGATGTTTTCCCTGTGAGGTTATTTGCTCGCCTGTGTTTTTACGTCTACTATATGTCTGCTGTCATTTTTGGTATTTGTCTTCAGCACAGCGTGACAGCAGATATAAGTGCTGGTATTTCTGTGCTGTCAGTGACAGGCAGGCGTGCGTAAATGATAAAGACTGCATTGTGTCTCTGCTACCTCCTTTCCCCTTTAGACTCGGAGGGCCTGTCTTGCTGGTGGAGCTGCACACACACTGTGAGGCCCCCAAAAGGGGGCATTTACAACTGGGAAGAAGTCCAGAGACAAATATCTGGTTCCCTATAGCCACTGTACTTTCTCTCCTCCCCCCACTGGCATTTCCAGCGTCACTCGCTCATTGGCTCTGAGGAGAAGGAACCCTGGAGACAGCCTGACCCACAACACACCAAATATAAACACAGTCACAGCAGTCCTAATTGGCATTTACAGATCTACCAGTTTATGTGTGATTTTTTTTTTTTTTTTTTTTAGTGGCCAGAGACAAGAAGCCGGACTAAACTCGTAAACTCTTGCTTTGCAGTTGCCCCGTCGGCTCATTTGTTACTCGACTGCTCCCCTCACTTGCCAATACGACTACAGATTGTTTCTCATCATACACATTTTCAACACATTTAACAGTTTAGTTGACATTTGTTAGTTTTTGCAGTTTGCCATCTGGAAGCACACATCCGAAGCAGGCCGTCGAACACTAACTCCAGTGTGCTTGTGCTGGAGCCAAGAGGCCTAACGCATATGGCCGAGGGCTTTGAACCATCCATCGCTGCACTACAGTACAGATATTTATAAACCACAGCAGAGCCTCTTGATTGAACAGCACATGTTTCTGCTCTTCGGGCGCAGATACCCCTCCCCACGCGGCCGAGGCACCACCTCCCCTTAAAGGCGCTATTGTTTATGGGCGAGAGGACGGAGGATTGTGCGATGCTCTCTCTTTCTCAGTCTCTCGCCCACTTGCCTTTTCTTCCTCTCTTCCGACACACTCGCTCCAGCCCCGGGCATTTGCAGTGTGTGTGAGACCTGAGAGCCTGAGAGAGACTTGAGGAAAGTAAGCACAGCTGGGCAGCAATGCTCTCACGTGTAGCCTATACTATGACTAACACGTGTTTACATATGGGACTGCAGATATATATTCTGTGTGTGTGTGTGTGTGTGTAAAGGAAAAGAGAAGTGGAAGAAAGTTAGCATGCAACTTCTAGCGTGTGTGTGTGTGTTTGAGAGAAAGAGATCAGAATGAGTGCAGCTGTTGGGGATTTACTGTGAGAGGCTTAAGTCCCGGCTGCGTCTCGTCCTCTCTGATCGACCTAGCGGTTCAGTGTCAGGTACCACAAACCCGGTGAACTCTTCCGCCGCAGCTACGGGCACTATAGAGTTACTGTATACACCGCCGTTGATGAATGGGACCTTACAGCCGTAGATAAAGACGTGTTTACAAAAGCACTCGGGCTCCCACAATCAAGATTCAGCACGTATGCAGCCGAGACGAGGTGCATGTTGCTCAGCTCACCGAGAGACCTGCAGGAAAGGAACAGTGGCAGGAAGGGAGCTTAAAATGGCAGCTCAGTCACTGCTGTGGTGCACGAGTGTGGAACATACAGCACATAGCTTAACTTAAAACTGATATAGATTTTTTTTATAAAAAGTTGTTTGCTTCAGCTGTTTTCTAAGCGCTCAACACGCGACAATATAAGAAAAACAAGTGCAGATAGATTAAAAAACATGTAAATGGATAAAAAACCTCAATTTAAAACTGCAAATAGAGGATGTGCTGCAAATACTCACAACACAACCAGATGCTCACAACATAACCAAATACTCACAACACAACCAAATACTCTCATTCCAAACCAATACTCGCATGACAACCACATACTCAAAATAGAGCCAAATACTCACACACAACAGTATACTCACACAGCCACATTCTCACAGCACCTCCAAATAGACACAACAATACCAAGGACACACAACACCGCCAAAACAGCCAAATACTCACAATGCAACCAATTACACACAACACAACCAAGTTCTCACAACACCGCTTAAACAACCAAATACTCACAATGCAAATACACACAACTAAATACACACAACCAAGTACTCATAGCTTCTCTCCGTTTCGGTTTTAACTCGTAAAATAATGAGAACTTTACAGATTTGAAGATAAAATAACATGAGGTGTGCTGTGGCCCGTCCGCTGCTCAATGTGTGAAAGGTCAGAGTGAAATCTTTACTCTCCGCTCATGTAACACACCTGCAGCTGTGGACGATTGTTACGCACTGTAAAAATCCCACAACCTTAGCAGAGCTCACTGGGGCATGACGGTGTGAGAAGAGGGCCATATCACATGGCGCACATAAAACACACTCACAGAACTGAAGTTTGGATAGCAGACAGGGATAGTTTTCTGTAAAACTAATATAGGTTAGCAGAGAGACTCGACATGTGACAGCTTGAAGTAGCAGGTTAGAACCGTTTTTTCCCTGACAAGATTGGTCTGTTGCATGTAGTAGATGTATGGTCACTTCTTTAGTATTATCCTCAATAAACATACACAAACATCGGAAAAATGCTGTTTACATTTCTCAGCTCGTCAGCTCGTCGTTGTCTTTGATTTGGCCACGCCCCTAAAAGCTAGAGAAAACAACCTACTGTGGCCACAAGAGGGCAGTAGATTACAAAGTTAATGCAAAGAAGCAACATCAGCTACTGGTTTATTGCCTCGTCCATGAGCTGGTATCAGTTAAATTTCCGTGTTGTCTACAAAGTAACATCAGGGCGTGTTTATCAGACTACGTGACTGTTGTAGAGTTGGTCAACAAACTTGAACACGTTTTGGTTGTATCCATAGTGCAGTTTATCCATAGTGCAGTTTATCCATAGTGCAGTATATCGAACACTGTCAGGGATTAGTTCACTGAATGTTTGCTCATGTCTTTTCTTAAGCTTCTGTCATTCTTACTTCTTTGACACATTTCCTGCAATGTCTTTATATAAAGAAAAGTCAAATCTCCAGCTGGATCTAAACTCTGCCTTGAACTCAGCAGCTGCACACATCATGCGAAAAGCCCATTCTTTACCTCTGCTGTCACTTGACTGTGTTTCAGGCAGAGAAAAAGGCCAAACTGATGTCAGCGATGAACGCAATGAAGGATCACGAGGAGCCTGAAACAGAGAGCCAGAAAGAAGAGGTCTCAATAATAAAGCACCCACAGCCTTCGAAGCCACCGCCCCCTCCGCAGCATCAGCAGCCGCCTCCGCCTCAGTCACACACTCAGTGTCCGTCTAAGCCTCAGTATCAACAGCAATCACAGCTGCCAAAGCAACAGAAGCAGCAGCAGCAGCATCAGCAGCAGCAGCTGCCTCAGCAACAGCAACAGCAGCAGCCCACTGACCCAGCCTCCCCTACTGTGGCCACGACCCCCGAGCCTGTCGCCATCGCAGGCGGAGACAAGACGTGCCCCAAGTCTGCAGACACTGAGCCCGAGTATGAGGTAGGATCATTACGGCAGATGAGAAAGCTATGTTGTCACCTGTCACCAGGATTATGCACCAAACTTGGTGGCGGGATGGGGTGATGGACCAAGAAAACCTGTTCAATTTGGAGCAGATTTGGTTAGAATGGCAGATCTAGGATTTCTTTCTGTCCTTTTCAAATTTTTCAGTATTTTTGCCAGTTTTAAAGAAATCATGTATTGATTTTATTGTAAAAATCTGACACATTAATGGTGTTGACATCTAATAATTTTCTCCATTTATTTTACTGTTATAATTGCCAGACATATGTGTAGCATTGTTTAGCCTTAGCAGAAGAATGTGCTGTAGTTTAAACTTGATTCACATCGATTCATGTTTTATTGGAGACTCGTAGGATTTTACAACACAGGAAAAGGGATTCAGTTTAAAGTCCGGATTAATCCTGATGGAGTCAAGGACCCACTCATGTTTTGGTAAAGTACTCATCAGTTAAACAGCTGTCAAGCAGAGTGTTATTGAATTCAGGGTTAATTTACATAATAAGATGCAGACAACATCTGCAGTACATTCACATTTGATGTAATTGATAACCATGATGTGAAGCTCAAGGGAAAAACTGCCCAGCATCAACCACAGAGAGCAACTGTGTAACTCACACACACAGATTTGACACAGGGCGGGGGGGCAGAAGGGCCAGCGGACACAGTAAAGGCCATAATCAAAGTTTTTCACCACACAAGCCTTAGTGCATTGACGTGAAGAGCGTTAAAACAATACGGATAAATGCATCACTATAGATTTTATTATTCATATTTATTTGTTATCTGTAGTCTGTGTACCAGTAAATTAATCGTTTAACATTAACGGCACATTTAAACAATACTGCGATAATACATATAAACTGGAGTTTTCTGCATATCGATCACTATGATCGATATGCACAATTTGAATACCGTTTCTTGATGCCACTATTTAAACAGTTCTAACATTTGCAGATCAATAAACATACTTTATTGCGTAAATTAGCAAACTTTCCCTTTAACTGGAATTTAAGAAGGAAATAACTTTGTTCATTTTCTTACAAAGAAGCTAAAAACTTCCATATCAGGGAGTGTTGTCTAATGGAATGGTGAAAGTTAAATATTGGGTTTTGGGCTGTTGATGGAATATTTTGATATTTTTTCACCATTTTCTGATGTAATGACCTGAAATTGTTGTTATTATACAAGGTTTTGTGTAAGGAAAGAAAAAGTGAGACAGACTGTTTTAAAATAGGTCTCACAACTATGCCCAGAGATTAATACCGAGCGGATGATTTTGTCTTTTTATTTTGGCTGCAGGACGGTCGTGGGTTTGGCATCGGCGAGCTGGTTTGGGGGAAGCTGCGAGGGTTCTCGTGGTGGCCCGGCCGCATCGTATCCTGGTGGATGACGGGTCGGAGCAGAGCTGCCGATGGAACCAGATGGGTCATGTGGTTTGGAGATGGAAAATTCTCAGTGGTAAGTGTTTAAAGCCAACAGTAACGTGAGGTGATATTTTTTTATTAAATAACACAGCCTCATGTTTATAGTGACAACCACACAGGCTGTTGTGTTATTAGTTCCACCGTAAACACAAAAATCAATAATCTTTTGACACAATGTCTTTAATGAGCCATGTTGTCTGTATTTATTCACAGGTCTGTGTAGAGAAACTCTTGCCTTTAAGTTCCTTCAACAATGCCTTTCACCAACCTACTTACAACAAGCAGCCCATGTACAAGAAAGCCATCTACGAAGTGCTACAGGTGAGTAAAAGAGCAGCGTCATTCATAAGCATGTGTTCGGTTTGAATGAGTTCCCACTTCATCGTTAAAATGTGCCTATTAAACGTAACTAATAGGCCTCAAAGTTTTATAATAACAGTTTTTCTTTACAACAAAACATTTTACTAGTAAATGACATTTGGTTGACAGCATTCTAAAGTTGTTTTCAACTGTTTAAGGGAAGAGTTCGAAGAAATGGGCTTATTTTGAGGGCTGAGACCCCTCTTGTGTTTGTACACTATAGTAATAATGGGTCTTCCTAGTTTCTCTTCCTAGAAAACTGACGGGAGCCAACTGACCATTAGCTTAGCTTAGCATAAAGACTGTAAACAGAGGGAAACAGTTGGCCTGGCTTTTTTCGAAAATTCAAAAATATACCTGCCAACACCTCTAAAGCTTGCCAACTAACATCTAAATTGTTAAATCCGCACATTGAAAAAAAAGTAGTGGAATCGTTTCTGTTTATTTAAGACTCTGCAAGAAATCATGCAACATTTTTACCAAGTACATTCCCCTCTTCAGCCGTGCTGTCTTCACAGATTTGCCTAATTTTCATAAAAAACTATCAAATGTTGTATATATAGTTGCAATCACTGGTATGTGGCTGCGACCCAGTTGAGACACATCTCTCTGAATTAGAAGATTAATAAACTGAGGGTAAATCTCAGTCATCCATGTTCTCGTAGGCAGCCAGCAGCCGGGCAGGCAAAGCCTTCATGGCCTGTCCTGACAGTGATGAGACGGAAACCTCCAAATCAGTGGACATGCTGAACAAGCAGATGATCGACTGGGCCATGACAGGGTTTCAGCCCACTGGACCCAAGGCCTTAGAGCCACCAGAGGGTGAGTCGACATAATGAAGCTCTGGTTTTTGACCTTGTCTCCGCTCTGACCACTTCACATTCTCTAATTAAATGTTTAATAATTCACTGTGTTGACTGATATGCTGTGCACCCCAGAGGAGCGTAACCCGTACAAAGAGGTGTACCCTGAGATATGGGCGGAGCCAGAGGCAGCGGCCTACACGCCTCCTCCGGCCAAAAAGCCTCGCAAAAGCGCAGTGGAGAAACCCAAGGTCAGGGACATCATCGACGAGAGGACACGAGGTGAGGAGCCTCTTTTATTGGGTGAAAAAGGAGTCATGAACTCCATGTCCTTTCCTTTGGGGAGGACTCTGTACATCAGAGTAAGTGGTCGAAGAGGTAGTGTAAAGACAAGGGGTTCATTAGAGTGACAGGTTTAAGATGTAAGAGAATGATGTGACCAGACAAAAAGACTCCGACTGTTCAGACTATGAAGAGATTGTGTTGCTAACAAGGTTCTTTTAATAATAATAATGGGTCTTCCTAGATTTTGCTGTGCCACAAGGCTGAGTTTTGAGTCTTTCTTGTTTCAAATTTACACAAATACTTTGACTAATGTTTAGAAATTGACATCCAATGTTGGATTTTCTGATTAGGTTATATTTTCTCGACGTTTCTTGTAAAATGTCTCTTTTACATAAAACATTCCCTTTAATTACACTTTGTGTAAAGTACAGGGAGCACACGCACTCTTTTTCTGCATTTTCTTTAAATAATATTTCTCGCTATACTTTATACGCCGATTTTAAAAAGTCAACCTGCTGTTATTGTATGTTAACACGCCTTGTACCAAGTAACCAAACAATATATAATAATAAATAATCAACTTTATTTATGTAGCACTTTTCAAAACACAGTTACAACACAGGACCGATAGAATCCTGTAATGCAATGTTGCGGGAGCTCGAGTGAAGAAGTTTTATTTGGACACCAATAATTTTGGTTTCTGAGATGATCAGTTACCATGAGTCTTTCCTTGTGTGAACTGTGAAGATTATTACTTTAAGTGTAGATGGTGTTGACCACAATTGTCCTCATTCTCACCTTGTTTTGTGTTTTCAGAACGGCTTGTTCATGAAGTGAGAGAAAAGTGCCGCAGCATAGAGGGTAAGTGACGAGTCCTCCGTGTGCTCTCACTCTCGGCAGCGCCGAGGGGGGGGGGGCCCTCGGCGGACGAACACCGAGACGCTTTGCACTTGGCCTTGTTGTTGAAAAGTAAAGCAAGAAATGTACACGTCTGTGTTAATCAAACGATGAGAGCAAAGATGAAGAAATAACATTTCCGTGATTTTTGCTGCCTTACCGGCTCCGTGTGTGTTCTCTGCAAACACGCCAGCTAAGCTCGCTAGATCCAGACCTGCGTCACAGCTGTTCAAATAGTTTCATTGAAGTGTGCAGCAGCAGCAGCAGCAGTGTTCACACCTCTCTGACATCCTCCTGTTAAACACTGACGTATAGCACTTCTCTTCCTGCAGACATCTGTATCTCCTGTGGAAGTCTGAACGTTAGCCGCGAGCACCCACTGTTCGCTGGGGGAATGTGCCAGAGCTGTAAGGTAAGCTGTGACAGAGGTCATTCAAATTCTGAGGCTCACAAAAAAAAGCAGAAAACCACAGCTTGTTTTAAAGCTAATAATAAACAGAACACGTTTCAAGCAGCACCTGATGTGACCCCATAAAGAAAACTGTGGATTTTAAATATGATATGTCAAATTGCTCTCTGACTTTCCACCGCTTGTTTTCACAGAACTGCTTCCTGGAGTGTGCATATCAATACGATGACGACGGTTACCAGTCGTACTGCACGATCTGCTGCGGAGGACGAGAGGTGCTCATGTGTGGAAACAACAACTGTTGTCGGTGAGTTTCCTCGTGTGTTTTGGGGGCTGATGAAAATCATGGCAGGCTTCAAATCTATCCACCGTAATAAGCAAAAGGACGAGAGCCTGAGTTATTTACAGAAATGTTCTTTCCCCCACAAGACCAAATTGTTCAATTCATTTTGAATAGAGATAAGTAGTTTGTGTGTCGCTGTTCAAATGGGCAGTTGTTGCTGCAGTACAGATGTCAGGACAGTGCCATCATCACACAAACACACAATGAAAGCTTTGTTGTCGATGTCATAAAATCTCACAGCAGCGGCGTCTGGGAGGTCCGGTGGAGAAGAGGCTGATCACTAATATTATATAAAGTGTGGTTGTGTATGAGTCGAAAAGAGCAACTCTAGGGAAATGGTCTTATCAAAGTGTCCTCACACAGTCAGACTATTAGATCCACTGAGAACAGATTGGGCTTTGTCAGATTCTTGTCAGACAATGGTTTGCTTTGTGTGTAGATGATGGCATCTGACATGTGGATGATAACTCTCTCTAAACTAATTTTAAACTTTTGGCCCTGCAGGTATAAAGCAAGTCACTCTGCGTGGCCTGTTTCTGACCTCTGATTGATTTAGAAATTAATTCAACCAGAAACAAACCAGCAGTCATTTATCCCTCATCCTACATTAAAGGATAAAGTCTGAGATATTTGATGATTTGTGTAATGGCAGCAAATCCCACTGAAACAAATCCAAACAATGCATTTGTTCTATTTCTGATATTGTCTGACATCCCTTGTTTTTATGTGATTCAAAACCAGCTGGGGAGATAAATCCTTAAAAACGGGTCACGGATATTTAATAATCTCCTAAAACTGTGCTGGATTCTGAAGTATTTTTATATTTATTTTAGAACTGAATGTAACACAGATACAAACAGCTACAGCAACAGTAGAGCGCACAAAACAGTAATTTAAAAAAGGGAAGACTTTTTTCAAAATAAATAAACAGTCATAGCAGAAATGATGGTGCAAGACACAGTAGCAGTAATAACTGGAAATAAGAGGCAGATATTTGAATGCAGAACAATAACAGTGAACTGAAAAGATAAAACCAGTCCAGTCATTCATCTCCACTGATAGTTTACAGTTAAACCATTGACTTTTTATGAAATAACTATAAATAAAGAGGAAAACACAAATATAAACATATAGAGCTTTAAAATTATCTTAAAAATATGCTTCGTTTTCTATGTAAAATAATAACAGAACTGTCTATAGTGTATTCTGTGAAAAAGTTTTAACATTGGTGCATGTCAGCAAACATAAACGCAGATCCCAGTATATCTGTCAAAGTCTCATATTGGCTCTAATATCATCGGTCTGGCTCTGGTATTAACTCTTCTTTTTCCTGTGTTCAGGTGTTTCTGTGTGGAGTGCGTCGACCTCCTGGTCGGACAAGGAGCCGCCTGCGCTGCCATCAAGGAGGACCCGTGGAACTGCTACATGTGCGGTCAGAAGGGCGTGTTCGGTCTGCTGGAGCGCCGCTCCGACTGGCCCTGCCGCCTGCAGCTCTTCTTCGCTAATAATCACGACCAGGATTTTGTGAGTACTGCACCTTTTAGGAGATAAAAAACCCACAGATTGTCTTTTCTTTACCTACATTTCTCATTCCCCCCCTCCTCTCACAAAATCGTATTTTAGGATCCAGCGAAGCTTTACCCCCCACTCATGGTGGAGAAGAGGAAGCCCATTCGTGTCCTGTCGCTATTCGATGGCATCGCAACAGGTTAGACGAGAACTCCCCCCTTTCTCTATATCTGTAGTTTCTATACATTTACACTGTAGGTTCCATTTCCATATAAAAACGCAGCATTTTGGTTATGATATGAACGTGACTCTAAGGATTTGAAACCTCATTCTCAGTATAACTCAAAAGTTTACTTTTAGTCTGAGACTGCATCAGAGCTTCACATGAATCTAAGTGGACTTTTCTTTTTTTATCATACACAGGTTATAGCTTTAAGTTTCTGTGTTTTGTGTGTTTCTTCTACCTGTGCAGGACTGCTGGTGCTGAGAGAACTTGGCATCCAAGTAGATCGCTACATAGCCTCTGAAGTGTGTGAGGACTCCATCACTGTGGGCATTGTCCGGCATCAGGGTCGCATCATGTATGTTGGCGATGTGAGGAACGTCACGCGCAAACATGTAAGTCAAATGTTTTTCGGCGAGGGTCACTGTTTCTTTTTTTCAGTAGCTTCACACCAATTAGAGCTGTTTTATGCCTCTTTGGTGTTTTTTAAACTATTGTACCGTTTGCCAGGAGAGGAGTTTCTGTAGTTCTGTATATTCGAAGTACCGAAAGCACCAGAAGCTGGAGGACCTGTATTCGTACAACCACTAGTCAAGTGGGGAATCCACTTAGTTGCAACTTTTCTTTTAATGAACACTAAATACCTTTTTAAGTTCGAGGAGTGTTTTGCTGTGTCACTGAATCCCACAACATATATTTTCCTTATCTCTCTGACTTTTATCTGTATCCAGATACACGAGTGGGGTCCTTTCGACCTAGTTATTGGAGGAAGCCCCTGCAATGACCTTTCTATAGTCAACCCTGCGAGGAAAGGTCTTTTCGGTAGGTCTCAACACTTTCCTTTCGCTTTGTGATATTATTCTGCTTATTAATATATATAACTCTTATATAATCAGTTTGTGTCTTTTCACTACTGTACTCCAGCATTACTTACTGGTCGTCTGTGTCCCACAGAGGGCACCGGCCGCCTGTTCTTTGAGTTTTACAGGCTGCTCCACGAGGCTCGGCCGAAGGTCGGGGAAGAGCGGCCTTTCTTCTGGCTCTTTGAAAACGTGGTTGCCATGGGCGTCAGCGATAAGAGGGACATCTCTCGCTTTTTAGAGGTCAGCATCTTCACTGAGAGTCGCACTGGATGGGTTATGAATGCCCCCTTGTGGCACAAATACATTATGGCTAGACACTGACCATTAGGAGGAAGGTGGACCCTGTTAATCTTGATGTAACACATAAATACGCTACATTTAATGTCTTATAATTAACTTCCTGATGTAGATATAGTGATTTGTCCTGAAAACACGCCGTCAGCGACTGCTTTAAAAATATTTTCCACTTTAACATGGTTGGATACTTTGCAAAAAAAGTAAACTTGAGCATCTGAGCCTCAGTTCCTCTCTGACTGGCGTCTGTTTGCCCTTTTCTTTCAGTGCAACCCGGTGATGATCGATGCTAAGGAGGTGTCCGCTGCCCACCGAGCCCGCTACTTCTGGGGTAACCTTCCTGGCATGAACAGGTTGGTGTGTGAATGGTGAGGGAAGCAGCAGCAGCCTTTGACATAACACAATGGAGGATAAAAACCAAACCCTGTGAACAAGGGACGTCATCTATTAAACCCTCCTTCTTTATTATTATTATTATTATTATTATTATTATCAATTAACTATGAAGTTATGTCTGGTTATGTTATTTTTTTAGGGTAAAACCTGCAGATTCTATTTTTTATTTAGATTGTCATTAAATGTTTTGTGACACTGCACGTCTGCTGCAACCGTCAGAATTAGTTGTAGATATGAAATATAACATCGTTCTGCAACTGCAGTGCCTACTTGTAATTATTTGTAGTTCCTGTTTTAAAAGGAAAAATCTAAAGCAGATGGTTTACAGCCAAGAGGGTATTTTGTTCCAGGGCTTTAACAAACCATCAAACCTAAAAGCAAAAGAATTTGAAGTTAAAAGCTCAGGTCAGCTTTGTTTTATTTATTTTTTCACTTTTTTTGATTATGCGGACAAAGACTATTTATTCATTCATTATTGGTCAAAAGAAGAAGGTATCAAGGTATCCTTTTTTTCTTTTAATTGGCCAATCTTGAAAATGATCATTAACTCAGAAACTGTGATATGATCCAAACTGCTGAGTTTTGTGATGTGTTGTACCCAAAGTAAGTTCATTCAGTCATGTGCCTGAGAGAGAAGTTTTCATCATTCATGGATTTCTTAGACCACAATCTGCAGAGTAAAGATTGTGCATTGAGATCGTCAGTCAGTGGTGATTCCTGTTCTTTCTCGTTTCAGGCCTTTGTCCGCGATGTACAATGACAGGCTGGATCTCCAGGACTGTTTAGAACACGGCAGGACAGCTAAGGTATGTGTTTATAAGCATTGCTCGCTGAAAGATCAACACAGAACTTGAGAAATCATGGACGTCCTGACTGCAACTTTTCTTCGTTTCGGATTCATTTGTTGGATTTCACATGTTTAGAAAAGAATCCTTTAGTTTGGCTGGTATAATAATAGTAAAAGGATTTTTTTTATTTATCTGTGACAACGTGTGTAGTAGAACATGACAGCAAATGATGTTTGTGGAAATATATTCACGTGCAGGATACATGACATTAGTTGGTTTGATTTCTGGAAATACACAACCTTGCACACTGGCGGCCCCCAGTGGCAGCAGGAGGTAGCACTTTGGTAATCCATCAACCAGAACTTATTTAACTGAGCAGAGGTTCCTCAACCAAATTTGATCTGTTATACTGGGATAAAAGAGTTTAAAGTTCTACATTTTGAGTGAAATCAGACAAACGCAGCCAGTAATACTCATGGACTTGTGTCTCCTCAGTTTGGCAAAGTGAGGACCATCACCACCAGGTCTAACTCCATCAAGCAGGGCAAAGACCAGCACTTCCCCGTCTACATGAACGAGAAGGAGGACATTCTCTGGTGCACTGAGATGGAGAGGTACGTGCAGGTCATCCTCTGAATAACTATTCATGTGAGTCTTCTTCTGAACTCTGAACCTCACTATCATCTCCCTGTGTCTTCCGCCCGTCTTGCTCCCTCTCTGTGCTCGTCTTGTGTCCCCTGGCCGCTCCGGTTGCTCTCACCAGGATCTTCGGCTTCCCGGTCCACTACACGGACGTGTCCAACATGAGCCGACTGGCGAGGCAGAGGCTGCTGGGCAGGTCATGGAGCGTCCCGGTCATCCGCCACCTGTTTGCACCACTCAAAGAATACTTTGCCTGCGCTTGAGCGGCTCGGGCGACTCACTCGGAACCATTTAGAACTACAGCTGTCTATTGTGACTAGAAATAAGAGCCTTGATCCTCAAGTCATACCCTCGGTATCACTTGAGAGCGAAACATTGACGTAGATTTCACATTATTTCTTGTATTTGAATTTTTAATTCTTATTCTATTTAATTTTGATATGTCATTTTACCTTTTTAGCAGTGTTATCAAGTATTGTTGATTTTGTTTGTGCAAGCTATACTTGAGACTATGCTTTCTTCTCACTGAGACAGAAAAGTGCTTAACACGTGTTTTTGTTTCAAACGAGACGCGACTGGAAACATCGGGAAAGTGGTTTAGAGACGTGTGAAATGTTTCTGCTGTGTGAGCGCGCTGTGCCGTGGTTGCGGGGTGGCGGGGGGGGCAGCGAGATTCCCAGTGCAGCCGTGCTTCCAGCTACTGAGCCTCACAGAGATATGCGGGGAAGGCAATTTGTCTTCAGTGTCAGGAGAGCGGTGTCTCTGAGAATCCAAAACACCAGATCACATATACCTCTTTGTTTACAGTTTCTATTCACAACTGAAGGTAATAAAAGGTACTACTGTAATGTGGTTACAATACCATGGTGCTCCAAAATGATGAGACGCATCATAACCCATGTGGCACTGCAACTTACGACATTACGAAGCTCTTCAACCTGGTGCTGAAAAGAAAATAGTTTTTACGCTTAGTGGAAAAGAAATCTCATTAGTTCACTTCGGAGGAAACATGGTGCTGACGGAGAGTAGAATGCAAAATCACCTCTTTTCTGCGTTTTACAGCTTTTATACTGTTTTTAAATATAGTGCTCGTTTAATCGCTGGATCTGCACAAACAGGAAGTGAAGCTAGCCACATGGGAAATGATGTTTTCTGTCATTCAAAGAAAGAAAAAAAAACTATCTTCAGATCAAAGTCTGTGGTGAGCTACTTTTTTCTAGTTTCATCCTGACACATGACATTACTGTAGAGCTGTCTGCGAGCGTGGCGGCTGGAGGGGCGGGGGGGCGGCCAGGCCGGGTCGCCCTCCGCCTCCACCTCCGACGCCTCTAAACTGAAAAAACTGTCAGGTGCAAAAATCCTCAACAACATGGTGCGGCTTCACAAAGTTCTTCTACCGTTTTTATAGCAATTTTGTGCTGTTTTATCAACATTATAAAGCACTTTTATATGTATACTTTCTTTTTTTCTTGATATTTTTATTTTTAAAAGACTATTGGTTCTTGTGAATTGTTTTTTGTTGTTTCGTTTCCTGATGTGAACTGATCTACCCTCGTGTAATACTTTTTGTATACAGTAGGGCTGTGCCAATAGAAGTGAAAGAATGGATTTTGATATGTGAAACCCACGTTATTTGACTCGGTGTACAGTAGATGGATCGATATTTGTAACCCCCCCGAACCCCCTTTTCCTTTTTCTCCTACCATCCATATTGTTGACTTGCTCTAAAGCAGCGATGCAATATGTTTCTCCCCGGTTTCAAAGAATGTGTACTTTCTGTTAAGATTGTAAAATGTGCGACCGGAGTTCCAGAACTCTGTCGTGTGCTTTGTGTAATATTTTGTCCCCCATGAAGGACAGCTGGCCTCCGCCGCTTCCCTGATGAATCGTAGTCGCCATGTTGACAAATTTAAGTGCTGATCCAAATTTGGATTCTCAAACTAAATTCTCTTGATTGTAACCTTCTCGGGCTGAACTATGGAGGATTTAGGCTTCGGTTTGTCAAAACGAAAAACTGACACAGTGTTTGACGAAGACACTCAAAGAATAAAGAGGATAATAGAGACAGATGCTATCGCTTAATCTATATCATATTTAAGATTCAAAATTTGAAATTTAATTTCTTAATGTAATTAATTTCTTAAGTGACCTTATTGCTATGAATTTTGTTCCGAGCATACCGGGCTCAATATGAGCCTCCATGCTTTCCGATATTTTAACCAGATGTTATTCCCCCCCTCCCTCCTGACGTAGTAATTAACATCCCCTCATGTTTGTACATTTTGTACATAGAGTTGTCCGGCTGCTGTTTTTTTTTTTTTTTACGTATGAGATGTACAAATATAATTCTTTGCTAATATATATCATCGAATTAGAGAAAGAAATATTAGAAAATCAATTTGATTCAAAACTTGCTCTGAGCATTAGATAGAGGGAGACTCCAAGTCAACTTTTTTCTTTTTTTTTCTTACTGATTTGTTTTATCAAGTGAATCCAGATTTAATGTGGTGTGATCTTAATAGTGGCCTATGGACAGCTTTAAGACGAACGGTTTCCACTTCACTGCACAGCCCTACATGGTGGTGTTTTTAGCTTCTGTTTCCTTTGTAAGAATAAAAAAAAAAAAGAGGGATTGTAGGTGTTTCCGATGGTGCTAAACATTTGATCTAATCAAGACAAATATATTTGATTGGAAGAGAAATAAACACACGTCTCGACAATGACTGTTTTAAAGTTCCTTGTAGTAACGGAAAAATAACTATTTCACTCATATAAATATATTAACAAAGGCATTTTAACTTTGTACTTGAAAAAATAAGGATAACAAATAATGAAAGGTCTCCTATATTGTTTTAGACTAGAGATTGCTGTAGTTGGTGCTTATCTGTGGGAAAAAATCGTGAGAAAAAAAAAGCGGTAACTTTTACTGTAGCATAATGTACGCTTAATACGCATCGCTTCTTAATCCTACATTCCATGCTGTAATATTCTCCATGTCTGTTTTTCAAGATGTTGTTTTGAGTCGATGATCTTTTTTTTGTTTGTTTTTATTTGTTTTTTTAAATCAGAAACAACATTTAATTTTTACTGTTCAAGGCAGGTCAATAATTCTATATCCAGTGACACTGTTGACGCCCTGTGTGACTTTGTTTCCGTCATAACTGTTTTATGGCTCCTCCACTTTTTTCCTCAAGACCAGTTCGTTCAGCAGATGTAGCAGCAGTCATTCTCCACTTTGAACCCCTCATACTTCTGTTTAGTGTCCAGAGAGAAGATAAAGGCTCCGTATGTACTTGTGCTGGAGAACACTTGAATAAATGTATTGTTTTTGTGCAAAGAAATCTCCTGTCCTTCTTTTTACGACATTGTTTTTCTTTTAAAGCGATAATTTGCATTGAGGTTCCTGAAAATGTAGTTAAAATGTTCTACATTCAAAGTGAGGTAGTTTTCAATTCATATTACTTATATATTACTATATATTTTTAAACAATCTATCACCCATCCCCAACAAACTATAAAAAATACTAGAAACCTTACATTAATATATTATTTAGCTTCATATTAACACACAATTTTCTTTTTAAATGGTGTTTATATAAAATATGACACTTTTGATGATGCCAGGTGACATCATTTTTTCTGGAACCAAACCTCTGTCCTTGGTCCTGTTTATTAATGATTCCACAGAAGCCTTGAAATAATGATTAATTACCACATATTCATGCAATGATCAGTTATAATTATGCAGACTGAGGCTTAATAATTCACATGTCTAGTGATGGAACAGTGATGTTATCGTGTATTTCTAATCATCAGGGGGCTGATGATGGAGGAGATGATGTCCAGTTTCTTTCCCATCATGCCCTGCAACAGAGGATAATTTTTTAATTTGCCCACTTGCTCTATAAATAAGGGTGTTGCCCTGAAGCCCCTCGCTGACCTGACCTCAACATGTTACCACTCTACAAACCTTTATCAAGCCATCACATAGACTTTATGGGCTTGGCACTTATAATTTCTACCTAAGCTGCTCATAAATCTATAATTCATCTGTATTATATTTATCTTTACTTTCATTATAAATGTTGCAGGTCAGAGAATCGGTTGTCATCAAAGCGCCTGGAGACCTTTTAACAATTATTCATTTATGAAATGATAATAATGATGATAGCACATTAGAATGGTCTCATCGTGCAGCCTGTGGTTTTAATGTCCCCCCTCTTCCCCTCACAGTGGTACAGCCTCCTCACAGCGGACACGCCCAAAGTCCACACTGATTGGTTGATCAGGCGACCAAGCCTTCGCTGCCCACAGCTGATTGGTCCTTTGCACCGTCTCACGGCCTGGATGCTGCGATTCGCGTCGAGTCAACTGTCGATAGAGGGGATAGCACCGGAACACAGGTTTTGGACCTACAAAATAAAAGCACGACAAAGTCAACCCTGCCACAAATGAGGCCTTTTTTTTAAATATTGATCAGTGATTTATCTATTTTTCACAGTTTATTCTTATTTACAATAAATTACAACATTGTAAAACAAGAGGTCAGCCACCTATGTAATCCTAAAAACATTATAAGGATGGAAATGCACCATCAGTTCATATAATGATAGATCAGTAATCGTGTCCTAAGATCAGACACAATCCTCCATTTTTGCCAGTATTACAATAATTTGTCAATTCGTAGATCTAGTGAAAACGTGATTTTCTCTCCATCGATCAACTTACACGTCAGTCTTAGTTGGAGGCTCGGACTGTGATCGCTTTCGTGTCTCAGCTTTCTTATTGGCTGAGGATAATATCATTTTTACAAATATTTGTGTTGTGTCGATAGATTACTTTTTCTTTTTTTAAAATCCATTTGATTTGATGAAGATTCCCTCTTGGATGAAGTACATTGCATGACTAAAAAAGTTGCACAGGATAATCATTGTGGAGGGTTTTATTTTGAAATCCATAAAGAGGAAGTGTCCCTTGCATCTGCTTGCTGACTTGATGGGACTGAGGCTGCTTGTCTCACACCGGCCAGGAAGGCATCCATCTGGTGTGTGTGTGTGTTAGTGTGTAAGTGTGTGTGTGTATTTATATGTGTGTGTGTGCGTGTGTCTCCTTGGGAAGTGCAGTCTACGGATTGTGTTGCACTCACACAGAAAGTAACGGGGGAGCCGAGTGGAGCAGCAGCATCAGGCCCCATAGAGCAGGTATGTGATGCTCATCAGCTTCATTCTGCCTGGAAGTGTGTGTCTGGGTCTGGGTGTGTGTGTGTGTCTGGGTGGAAATCCTCTCCTGCTGGAGACTTTGTTTCCATGCTCCCTCCTCTTCCTCCTCTTCCTCCTCCTCCTCCTCCCCTGGCTGCAGCAGGTCTTGGGTGTCTCCCAGTCAAACCTCCTCCCCGGGACCCTGCACACACCCTGAAGGAGCCTCCGGCAGCTGTGAGGCCGGTGCACCGGTGGTCCGGGTCCGGTCACAGTGCACCGGAGGTGGGACTGAGGTCTGGGAGGAAGAGGAAGAGGAGGAAGAGGAGGCTGGTGGTTTGGTTTCTAGGTCGATGATAATGATGAAGGCTGTGCAGCCGCTCCTGCCGGCTGGGGACCGGTTTCTTTGTGTCAAGTGTCATCATCTCATCATCACACATACATCTCTGTAGTCATTTATCTTTTTTTTTTTTTTAAATAGAAATAGTAAAGATTGCTTGAGATTGACCAGTGATTTCCTGGATTTTTACGCACAAATCCATGAGAATAGAAAGATATTTAGGGCAAATGTCAGAGCAACTCCTAGTTCGTTTTGTGGCTGCTTAATCTATAATCGATTATTGCACATGTGCTATAATAAAATTGCACATATTTTCTGTTCTCAAGTGTTTAAACAGGCAATACAAGCTCACATATTGATTATTGACTAACTTCCACAGTGGTAACTCATCTATAGACCCCACATTACTATTATAATAACGATAATAACTTTATTATGGCCTGTAGCTGCTTACATGCTTCGTATGAAATTATATCGTTATCTCCTGTGTGATATGAGCCACAGACAGTATCACCCATCAGATCTGCTGGATGTGTGAGGGAGACCATGCAGTAAAGTTGCCGCACCCTCAGACGTACACACCCTGCACGCACACACACACGCAAGCACGCTGGATGAACATACACACACACACACACACACACACACACACACACACACACACACACACACACACACACACACACACACATTTAGAGAATACACTCCATCATTAGAGAAGGTGTGCGTAAAGAAAGGTAGACTTGTTTCTTTGTTGTTCATGAATAGTTAATCACCGACAGGAACTATAAGAAAACACAGGGTGGTTTATTATAGGGATTGTTACTGATTCTGTGTGGGTTTTTTTGATGTATTTAATGTATTTAAAGTAGAAAAGAGAGCAACACATGTAGCGGTTGTGATCAGGGTCATATTTTATATAAACAAGACTAGAAGGAAATATCTTTGATTTTTGTTTTATTTAATCAAAACTACAAATTTGATGATTTGATTTAACTGACTTTTTAATTAATCACGAGTAAGAAAATGTTTCTTCACAGTGAAATTGTTCTCAAATTTTCTGCTTTTGTGTTTCAAATTTTCGGTTTTAAAAATGCTGGCATTAGTCAATATACTGTAGTCAGTGCTATATATAAATACTTAATTCCAAAGTGTCATCAGTGGTCAGTGGCTCAGTGAATCAAACTACCAGAGAAAGCTTTCTGAATCAATTATTCTGCTCTTGAGGTCAGAATGTAAAAATACTAAGAACAGTCAATAAAATATCGTTTATACATAGTTTTGACTCATTAGTACGAAGTTAGTGAGTAGTTCATCTGAACCTGTAACTTTATTGTTTCATTAGAATCGTTTTTGTGCCTGTGCAGGTAAAACCATACCAATATCTGCAAGAAAACAGGAGAGTGAAGAAAAGTCATGAAAATAAACAAGATAAAACAACGATAAATACAATCAAACTAACATACATTTATAAAACAACTTTTTCCTACCCCAGTAATGCTTTGGTGAACCCTCAGATTTCTCTTTCTGACCCACGGGAGTAGAGTAGAATTATTTAGCTTTGTATGTTGTGTAAGAGAATCCACCTCAGCTCACTTGATTCTTATTTTTCAGCCATTGTGATTCTCTCTCTATGCAGCTTCATAGTGAGTGAATTGTAAGTAGCTTAATGCTGCCTCAGTCTTTTCAGAATAATGGCCTTTTGGAGCCGTGTTTGTCAGCTTCTTTCCGTTTACCACCACATCGCGGTCCACTGGGACGTCAGGTCTCAGGCGGTGACTGACACGGCTGTTGCTCTCCCAGTCTCGTAGCTGATGCCAGTCACAGGCTGACAGACTGGTCTCAGAGCAGCACCACTGACCCTTCGCTCTCTTCCACTGTCTTACTACACTGTGTCAGAATGAGGTACAGTGATATGTTCATGTTCTGTAAGTTCTTGTGGAAATGCCTCCAGTTCTTTCCAGGACCAAACAGAGGTTAAAAGGTTAGGGTAAGGGTTAGGGTTAGGGGTTGTTTTGCGGTCTGATGGTTTTACTTGAGAAAATCTTTAATCCCTATTGTGGAATCTGTTTTTTCCCTCCGCCTCACAGAGCCATAGCCATGTCTTCCAGCTCAGCGATGGTGCGGATCCTGATAAAGGGCGGCAAGGTGGTGAACGACGACTGCACTCAGGAGGCCGACGTCTACATCGAGAACGGCATCATCCAGCAGGTGGGCAAGGAGATGATGATTCCTGGTGGGGCCAAAGTGATAGACGCCACTGGAAAACTGGTTCTCCCCGGTGGCATCGACACCAGCGTCCACCTGGATGAATACTTCATGAATGCCACCACGGCAGACGACTACTACAGCGGCACCAAGGTAAAGTCCTGCTGGAAATGCAAAGACAGTAATATGAAAAATGTAGAACAGAGTGTTAGCAGAATAATACCCTTGTTTCTACGGATTGTTTTCTCTCATTTTGACTTTCCGGTATATCCCTTCCATTCTGATACTGCTCAAGATCAGAAATGTGTCCTTTTGACCAACAAATACTTTTCATTGACGTTAATGTTCCATGTTTTTAGCTTGTGACCACCTTATTTAGTAATTAACATCAAATTTGTTAGTTATTTTAGTCAGAACTACTTTCCCAGATTAAGAGCATAAGATGGCAACGTACGACACAGGATGTTAGAATGTAATCAAAATCATTTGGGGAAATTTTGGGAGTAAAAAATAGCAAAAAAATAGCAAAATATCAGCTAATATATATATTGATATATTATATTGTGATGATGTTTTTATCAAACACTTAAAAAAATAAACGTTTTACATCTTTAAACATAAACGCTGAGAGCAATATGTCTGAAAGGCTCATATTAACTAATTTTTAAAACAATAAATCGGTCAGGCTCTCAAAAACGATATCACAAATAAAGCATTAAATGTTGGTAATAAATGGTGAACATCACACATAAAACACCAGGACGCAGCACAAAGGACCAGCAAGTGAAAACCGAGACCAGAACAAGAACGATACTTTAATAAAGTAAATAATTAATTAACTGCGGCCAAACTGGACTGAACTTTTGTCTCTGAAAGCTTCACCAGGGTGAATAGTTTGTCTTTCACCGACATCACACAGAGATGATTTGACATTTCGTTGGTATAGCGCTCAGCGGTGGAGGTGAACAGCTGCCAGAGCGTCTGGTCATCATGGCTGCTGATGAGACTGGGAGACCCCACTCTGCTTCCCGAGCACCGTGATGACTCATCACTCCGTAGCACTTGGAGATGATGGGAGATGACGCCGTGCGCTGGAATTCAGATGTTTCAGTGAGTGGACGTGAGCGGTGGAGCGTGGTGACAGACACTATTCTCCACTGTTCTCCGTCTGCTCCCCCCCCCCAACCCACGCCCGTGCTCCAGAATGACTCCATCTGCATCTCCTAATGCAGATGAGTGTCTGTTTCCATGGATACCAGGGAGCTGCTGGAAAGGCTGCCGCAAAAAAGCCTTTTCACTCTCGCCATTGTGCTTGGAGACAATGGTTGTCAGACAGCCCCCCCCCCCCCCAGGCTGCACACTACCCACTACACACTACTCCACTCTCTAGGCTCAGCTGACAGACGCTCCGTGAAGCATGCACTCATACACAAAACACACCCTCTCTTTACGTCCTTGGTTACTGTAGCCTGAGTGTTTTTAGAGGTTAAAAAAATAGCAAGTACTGTTACTCCTTTAAATGCCTCAGATAATAAGATAAGATGATATAGTCCCACAATGGGGGAATTAGCAATTTATACTGTTAAGGGCGGTCAGGCCTGTGTTTTCTTGACTGTGTTAGGATTCAAATTCCCTCAAGAGTCATCTGCAAATAACCATAAAGACTAGCATGGATGGCAATAGAGGCTTTACTTCCTGTACATGTTTATTGGATCAGTAGATTATGGTCTCTACAGTAGTTATGGACTTTAAAGATCAATATCTTCCTCTTGAGTGTCACGTAACGTCTCTGTTATTCTTAATTTAAAGGTCTGCCTCTCATTTAACCTCAGATAATTACAGAATTTCATTACAATGGGTAAAATCATTAGCTATCACCTCACTTGACGGGAGCAAAACAACTCAATTACGTATGCATATGAAGGTAAAACTGACATTCTACATGAGTGCTATTCAACTGAGTGCTATTCTGGGTTTCCTTTTACCAGGCGGCTCTTGCCGGTGGTACAACAATGGTGATTGGTCACGTTCTGCCGGAGAAGAATGAGTCCTTGCTGGAAGCCTATGAGAGTTGCCGCAGTATGGCCGACCCCAAAACCTGCTGTGACTACGCTCTGCACGTGGGAGTGACTTGGTGGGGCCCCAAGGTACAGTGGTGCTGTGCTTCCCAGTATCCCACGGGATTGGTTAGATAGTTGGTTACTGCTGTACCTCTCTTAGTGACTTCTTACTAACCAGGATGTGTTCTGCTTATATGTGTGTGTAGGGAGAACAACACCTAAACATGAGGGGGTTTTAAGCATATAGCCAAGTCCAGACTCATTTATTCATACAGCACATTTAAAAATAACAGGAGGTGACTCAAACTGGTTTACAATCACAGCAAATAGCCCAGTTGTACTTAAAACATAAAATGTCATGTGGTCAGGCCTGTAGTTTTTTGAATTACTGCCTGGGAAATCAGTGAAACTGTCAAAACTCATTGCAATCATTTGACATGTGATAAAAAGAGCTGTGCCACATGTTAAAGGGTATATCCTTTGCTCATGTATCATCCTCCACATTGTTTTTTGCATTAAGCTGCTAAAAGTCAGATAAACAGCAATGGAAACTGTATCCTCCGGCAGGTACAAGCTGAGATGGAGAAGCTGGTGAGAGAGAAGGGCGTGAACTCCTTTCAGATGTTCATGGCCTACAAGGACCTGTTCATGCTGAGAGACGGCGAGCTCTTCCAGGCCCTGCAGCACTGCAAGGACATCGGAGCGATAGCAAGAGTCCAGGCTGAGAATGGGGAGCTCGTGTCAGAGGTGAGGGAGAATCATCTCAGGCCCATTTCATTCATATTTTTGGATTGATGATAGCATATTGACTTATTATTAAATGATATGCTTTTATATGAAATGTATTTATGGTGTTCTCTTTCCTCTTATCAGGGAGCAAAGGAAGCACTGGACCTGGGCATCAGTGGCCCTGAGGGGATTGAAATTAGCAGACCTGAAGAGGTACGATAGTCAGGTTTAATCAGGTGGTCCTTCTTACCACTGTCTGTCAAATTAAATTACTTCCATTACAGCCAGACTCTTGTTTTAATAATAATAATAATGTTTCTCTACAGCTGGAGGCCGAGGCGACCCACAGGGCAATCACCATCGCCAACAGGGTGAGTGAGAGGTCGTTAGTACGTGAATATGTAATATAATCTAAACATATTGTAATGTATGGGAAGACTTGGACCTGGATTGTTATTATCTCGTATAAATGTCCCCGGAGGATGAATCATGCTGACTGTGATGATTCTCCTCAGCCTCTAACACCACCAGCAGGTCAAGGTTTTCAATTTCCCACTGAAACAAAATCTAATGGATCCACTACAAGTGCACCAGCACAACTAAACTACTAGATTAAATGCCACAGAATTCACATTTTTGCTTTTGAATTATGTAAACATGACTCCTGCAAAACATCAGCAGGTTAACATTGTGAGCGTATTAGCATGCTGACGGAGGCATTTAGCTTAAATCCATTTCATAAGCTTTGTTTGTGTGTTTTTTCTGTAGGCCCACTGCCCGATCTACCTTGTGAATGTGTCCAGCATGTCTGCAGGAGATGTGGTGGCCACAGCCAAGATGCAAGGTGAGATATCTTTTACTTTTACATCTGGTGATACCATTGAAAAGTAGCCTCAGATTTCTGGAGCACATCGTAAAAATTTAAAGGTTTAACTACATCTACATTCTACTAAATTTACTAAAATCATAGCTTAAATTAAAATACACAACATTTAATTTGTCACTGGCATGTTTCCCGAAGTATTTTAGTGTGAAAATACTTAATAATTGTAGGTAAGGTGGTCCATGGGGAGACCACCACGGCCCACACTGTGCTGAACGGTATGCAGTACTATCATCAGGACTGGGCCCACGCTGCCGCCCATGTGACCGTGCCTCCTCTCCGCCTGGACCCCTGCACCCCCAATTTCCTAATGAGCCTGCTGGGAAAGTAAGTCTACAAAATGTCACATTCCTGTTTTCTACCTGCTTCAAAATCTAAGCCTGACCTTTCTGCCTGCAGTGACACTCTGAATGTTGTGGGGTCCGATCACCGTCCGTTCACCATCCAACAGAGAGCCATGGGTAAGGACGACTTCACAAAGATCCCCCACGGGCTCCCTGGCATACAGGACCGCATGAGCGTCATCTGGGAGAAAGGAGTGGTATGTGTAGCTCTTTTGTTCCCAGAGAACTTCCAAGAACAGGACATCTGTTTGGGTTTTGAGGTTATCGAATTTGAAAAAATAAAAAACCAAGGCAGGAGAGGCACGAAAGCCTCCTGCTTTCAGTGCATCAGTTAGATTTATGTATGAATTTATATTTAGCAGATTGCAGATTTGAAGTATTGTGTTTGTTATAATTCTTAGATCGGAGGTAAGATGGATGAGAATCGCTTTGTAGCAGTCACAAGCTCAAACGCAGCCAAGATCTACAACCTCTACCCCAGGAAAGGCAGGATCATCGCTGGAGCAGATGCTGATGTGGTGGTCTGGGACCCCGAGGGATCAAAGTATGAAACCCCAGCCCTCCCTTCATCGACCCGTCTGTCTCCCTCCAGCTCTCATCTCATGTCTCAGAGGCTGGTTAGCTTTTTGTCACGCTAAACTGGGTCATGACTCTCTCTTTCATGTTTGCCTGCAGGACCATATCTGTGGCCAACCAGGTCCAGGGAGGAGATGTGAACCTGTATGAGGGGCTTCGTTGTCACGGTGTTCCCCTGGTTACCATCAGCCGTGGGCGACTGGTCTATGAAAATGGCATTTTCACATGTGCTGAAGGCTCTGGAAAGTTTTGCCCCCTGAGAACCTTCCCGGATTATCTTTACAAGAAGATGGTGCAGAGGGAAAAGGTATCAGACAGAAGTGAACTTCATTAATCATTAATTAGACAAACACAGCGTTCATCACGTGTTACACAGAAGCCATTTTTCAAACATTATAATGATAAAACGTTTACTTCGAGACAGCGAGTTTTGTATTTTTGAATATTCTTATATATTTTCCATACAGTCTTTATACTAAATTAGATGAGTATGATGTGAAGAGTTTAACATGAACTTGTATTATTTGTTGGCTGACCCCAAACTAGACTAGAAACAATACACTTTTTTCTGATTTGGTTTGGAGGTTATTGATTCGAATTGTCATTCTTAAATTTCTTAATTTCCCTCACGATCAATCAAATATCTATTAACTAATCACTATATTAACAGAAACACTGTTGATACCAACTCCACTGGTGCTGCATGTACTTTAGCTAGTAGTACTTTAGCTAGTACTTGCAATATAACTAATACCAAGGATACTTTTATTGCTTTTATTTCTACTATGTCTGCAGCTTCTATTAATACTTTAACTATAATTTATGTGATGTCATGACCAGAGCCAGGCGGTGAAAGCTGTGGAGCGGGAGCCGTACACAGGGGACGTTGTCTCGTTGGTCAACTCAGGAAAGAAGGACTTTGGGGCGTCGGACCTGGACACCCCGACCCGCCCCTGCACCCGGCATGGGGGCTTGAGGGACCTCCAGGAGTCCAGCTTCAGCCTCTCTGGTGAGGACCAACATAAAGAGTGTCGTACAGAAGGATCAGATATGTCAGATGTACAAGGGAAAGTACTTTTTCAGACTGGTGCCAATTTATAAAAACTATGAAATCTCTAGTAGATTGTACAAGCTGGTTTGCTGCTTTTGTTCTGGCCTTTAAAAAAATCTAAAGATTGGCCTGATGAGGGAGCTGTAGTTAAAGTAACTTGGACAGTTACAGAGCATCTTGTTGGTCTGAGGTCGACCCAGTAGTTTAGGGGTTCAAATGAAATGTTGGGAACCTTTTTAAAAACATTTTAAACACATCTTTTATACTGAAAAATAATAAAAAAATATAACACATTGTTTTTGCCAAACCAAGGTATTTAAAGTTTTATGCCCCCCTCTCTTCCAGTTATAGTTCACATTATTTTGCATAAACGGAGATGGATAAGTTCTTTAGGGTTAATTTAATCTCTTAATTAGAGGCATTTGATTGTTGAAACCAGATTGAACATTAGGGGAATGATGGAAGATGAGGAGGAAGAGGAAGAGGAATGATGTGCAACAACAGTCTGGGGACAAATCAGGGATGTTGAGGTATATGGTTGATGCCTTAAACCCCAGAACCACCACGTCCCTTTACCCAGTATACATATTAGATCAATGTGGAATCAAGGTTTACTTTATCCTGGAGCCTTAGATAACATAGATTTATCTGTCATTCAGACACTGGAACGTCAAATTGTATGGCAACGGAAATCATACAATGTTACAAGCAGCTTTCTAAGTGGAATGAAAATAATTGTTTTGAGCTGTTGAAGTATGTTGCAATCCTTAAGTCTGACTAGAAACTGCTTTGGACTGGTTATAAGCTGTACAACACCACCAAGAAAATATGATTGAGCTGCTCTTAAATACTACTTTGTAAAACTATAGTTCCTTGTGTTTCGCTGCTAAACCCAAGTGATCCCCCGATGTTTCAGGTGCCCAGATCGATGACTCCATTCCAAAGAGGTCCTCGGCCCGGATCCTGGCTCCTCCTGGAGGGAGGTCCAGCGGGATCTGGTAACTAATCAGGAGGGCGTCACATGAAGAGGAAGCACGACACCTGAGGGAAACATTTGGCCAAGCAAGACGACTTTGTTTATCTTTCTGGAAGCTTAGTATATTTGTGGGGTAATGGAGTCACGAGTTATGTAGGACTGTAAAACATTAACCTGTATGACATTGCCGTAACAAGGAAAACCTGTGTAAAGCGATTACATCTACCAAATTTCAGTCAAATGTTACCTCCAAAAAATAAATGGAAAATAACAAAAGAGATGCCAATGAATTAATGGATGTGGTTAGAGGGGGAATACTGTAACTAACTCCTAGTTTTAGGAAGGTGAGTCATAGTTTTTATGATGCGACTGTGTTACCTCACCGTAAAATACGATTTTGCACTTGTATCATGTACTATTTAGATGCCTTTTTACATGATTTAATGTCACGAATGTCACAAATGTCTTTTTAACTGCGCGTCATGGTGAATGAAATGTAATGGTTTATTACAAGGGTGTTGGCCTGACATTAATATGTCAGCATGTTAAAAAAAAAAAAATGCAATTGACCGAATAATGAAAAACAACGTAATGCAAGTTAACCTTTTACATGTGTTTGTTAATTTATTTTTTTTATACTGTATTATTTGAGCTTTATCCCTGTGAGGCTACTGTGTTAGAATCATTTCCTTTTAAAACACTGAGGTTCAGTAATTTATCGTCGTCGGATAAGCGTTTCAGCTCATGTTTACAGACTTCTGTTCCACCCCCTACTGAATGTGAATGAACCTACGCTGTGTGCACTGTGCATAGTAGCATAGTTAGAGTTTCTGTCGTGAGCACCAATGTCACAGAATCCTCTTGTGGTCATATTCGTTTTCCACATCGAGCAAAGAGTCTCACCTAACTGCCTTTTTCTCACCTGAGAACACTGATGCCCTCAAACACACCTCTGCAACCTGCCGCTACAGCTCGTGACCTCTGACCTGTTGACCGCTGTCATTTCTTTTCCTTTTTAAACGTTCCCCTGACCAACAGAGACGCTGAAGGGATCCTCTTTAGGATTCAAGTTGCTGTTTCTTCAGGATCGTAACTGGTTCTCAACCACTGTGTACTCATTGTTTGTCTTTAGTTACTGATTTTTTTCTTGTGAATATTTGTGTTAGTGTCTGATTTTGTTGTTATTTTTGTCAAAACTGCCGAGTTAGCGGGGATGCACACAAGATTTAGCTCAATGTTTAGACCCAGTTATGTTCAGAAGATCATGATACAGTAAAAGTAGCACAACGCTTTTTTTCGATTTCACTTTTTTCATTTTTAGAAGCTCCAGCAAATGTTGTTGTGTTGTGTCCTCCTCCCTCCCAAACCTACACCGGTGCTGAACAATGTGTTGTCACATTGAATTTTGTTTATCTCTTTAGTTTTTCTTGCAGCTCTTTATCACATGATTTGAGTGCAAATAAACCACAAGAAATCCTCAGCTGAGTCCCGTATCTGATTTCAGATTCTGCTTTTTGAGCTTTATTTGAGTACCTCCAATTTATGCTGCTTTACTCGTCTACCTCAGTAGATTCTGAGGGAAATATTGTTCTCTTTCAACTGCAATACTGAAACCTAAAGTTTTACCTGTTACAAAAAGATGTATCTTGTGACCAGTTGGAGGAAGCTTCATCCAGAAACTACAGGTTTAATATAATGTCGTTACTGCCTCCACTTTCACCAACTACAACCAGAAAATGCTATCAATGCATCAACATAAAACTGCAGAGCAAGCGCTTATACTTTTGATACTTTGAGTACATTTAGTATAATACATCTGCTTTATAGAATTTGAAAGCAGGACCTTAACTCGTAATCAATCATTTTAACATTGTTACTTGAATTGACTCGTTGAGCAGGAAAATAACCAGCAACTTTATGATTGGTTTTTAGTCAAAACTGTGATGATTATATATATTTCATAATGATTATTTATATTTCAAAATCTTAACTTTCTTTTAGTGTTATCCTTTCTACTTTTGATTGATTTGGTCAGCAGTAGTCTGTTTTCAACTAATTTATAATTCATAAAGGATTGGATTGGTTTGAAGGTAGCTACATGAAGAAAGTTTGATTGATTTAATAATATTTGTTCAGTTTTTGTTATCCTCGCTCCTATAACTGTGAGTCTATTCATGAGAAAGCATGGTTGTAGACTTAATTAGTCCAGTTAAGCTGATTCTGATTAATTCAGCTTGTGCTTCAGTAGAAGGATCTGAGTTCTCAACCAGCAGCAAACTCTAAATCAACACACAAAGAGAAAGCTGCCTACTTCACACCTCTTATCTTATGAACTAAGGTGAAGTGGGCAATTACTTCTGTGGACTGTGCTGTAATCATTTGCTATCTCTGCAAATCGTGTGTGAATGAACGTGTTCCTCTTGCACCATGTGGCGTGGTGGCACTATAAAACAACGAAAAACAGGCGTGTCTCTATTTTTTATTTCTCTATTTCAGATATAAAAAAAAACATATAACTCTTGTTTCGTGCGTGTCGCCTGAGCCTCTAAACCCCACTCGTCAGTGGCAAGGGCCTTAAATCCTCACAGACACACACATCATGTGTCTCTGAGCTGGAACAGGCCAAAGTCCTATTTATAATGAACCTTTAGCAGCATGGAGTCGGGCGCATGCGCGGTGGCTGCAGACAGGGGCGGCCCGTTACCAGGCGAGCAGCGCAGCGCAGGGTCCGACAGCGATCGACGGAAGCGGCCACTGACAGAAGGAAACCTGCCTGCGTGAGAACAGCACCCGGGAAATACAGTGAGTATGGAGGCGTGCGTGTGTGTGTGCATGTGTGTGCGTGTGAGGAAGAGGAGGAGGAGGAGGGTGGACGGGTCCTGCTGCTGCTGCGTCCTGCTGCTGCTCTTTGTTCCAGGGATGCGGGTTTGCTTCCCGGGAGCTGAGCAGATCTCCACCCGGCTCTCCGGAGCTGGATCCCGGGGAGGCCTGCAGAGGGGAGGTGGGTGGGGGGGGCCCGCTGCAGGTCCAGCGCTGCGGCTCATTTATTGTTCTCAGCTCGGCCTCGACATGTCAGACCCCCGCCCATCTGGCCCAGACTTCTTTTTTTTTTTTTTTTTTACTGCAGTCAGTATCGGAGCACAGGCCCAGTGGATTTTTTTAAAATTTTGTATCCATTGGAGAATAGATACATTTCCTTTCCCTCCCCCCTCCCTCCCTCCCTACCCTCGCCCTCGATGCTAGAATAATAATAAATCCTTATTTATGAGGGATCGCACGCTTCTGCTACTGTGGCCGGAACCTGCTATAGTTCTTTATTGTGGCTGCCATGGTTGCAGGCTGCAGCCCCGTGGGGGAATGTGCATGCATGGTGTAATGTGCACGCCGCCGATATCGTGCGTTCCCGCAGTGTTTTCACCCGGAATCGTGCAGAACGCAGGTGAGGTTTTACTCGGTGTCATCCCTCTCAGCTGCAGCCACATGGTCGCGACCTCAGAGACCAGTTAAAGTCCCCACCATCTTCACTGGTGTCACAATCCAAATGGTGCTGGGGGCACCGAGTGGAAATCCAAGTGAGGCTTGCATGGAGCTGTCAGATGTGGAAAGCTGCTCAGGGTTTTTTTTTCTGTTTAATCTGGTGGTGGGTGGTGTGGGGGGGGGATTGTGCTCATAACACATCTGTAGATTAAAGCTAAAACCCACATGGTGTTTACAGTCGGAAAACCAAGTGACACACAGGCCAATATTGCTTTGGTGGGTTTTACAGGCCCCATCAGCTGCAGTGGTTTCAGAGCCAGTCTGGGATATTTGATCTGAAAGGACAAGGGGGGGGGGGGGGGGGTTTCTCTCCTCCTTATAGGACAGAAGGAAGAAATGGTAGAAACCTGCAGAAAGAGGCCAACTCCCCTCCACAGAGAGCTGTAGTTGCATTAAGGAAAATGTCATCTTCAACATATTCAACTTATAAACAGATCATATAGATTATAACGTTGGATGCTAACGGTATAGACTGCAAATTAGAAATCCAGGATATGGCTAAATTGAAATTAGTCCAAGAAAAAGAAGGCCCTCAAGTGAATGAAGTCTACATAGAAACTATTCTGAAAGTAACTTCATTTATAGATAATGTCAAAGTTCCAGCTTATGTGACACCAATTAAGATTTGGCTTTTGCATGTTTGATCACAAGTTGTTAGGAGACGTCACCTTAAATTATAACAAGGCTTTTTCACAATTATTGGACAAACAAGGATTGATTGAGGTAATCATAGTTAGTTTTAACCCTGAATAAGTCAAGTGCAAAGTCCAAGATGTCTGATAGGATGGGTCAAGGTTATGGGGACGAATCGGAGAACATCACTGTGGGCAGCTCAGAGAGATCAAGGAAAAACAAAGTCTTCAAACAGCCCAACTTGATCGGATGATAACAGCAGTTTGTTAACTTCCATTCAAATGTATTCTTGTGGATCTAAAGTTCGACCTAAATCCGCTGAAATTGGCTAACCTTTATTTTTTAGATCCGAGGAACTGATCACCACTTTCTCTCTCTGTTTGTGGCAGGTTGGGGATGGCAGTGAATGTGTACTCCACGTCGGTGTCCATTGACAACCTCAGCCGACATGACATGCTGGCATGGGTCAACGACTCTTTGCATCTGGTCTACACCAAGATCGAACAGCTCTGTTCAGGTAAAGCTGAGAGTCGGTTGTCCCCGACTTTTGTCCCCAACAGGACGACACTAACTACTATGTCTTTGTGTTTTCCAGGAGCCTCATATTGCCAGTTCATGGACATGTTGTTTCCAGGCTGCATCCTTCTGAAGAAAGTCAAATTTCAAGCCAAGCTGGAGCATGAGTTTATACACAACTTCAAATGTCTTCAAGCAGCTTTTAAACGGATGGGTGTTGACAAAGTCAGAATCCTCTCATTACCATATTATTATGTTTATTTGACTGCATACTTTTGATTGCATTATCTCTTACACAAGATGCTAGAGATGTTGAATCACACAGAGCTATTCAAACCTTTCCCGTTTCCCTTCTCCAGATCATTCCCGTAGAAAAGCTTGTAAAAGGGAAGTTCCAGGACAACTTTGAATTCGTGCAGTGGTTCAAGAAGTTCTTCGATGCCAACTACGACGGGAAGGAGTACGACCCTTTAGTATGCAGACAGGGTCAGGACATGGCCCCTTCCCCCAACCCAGGTGATCACTTTATCCACAAACCAAAGAGAAACCCAGGTAAACCCGACAGTTTTGCCGTTGCTGCACGGCCTGGCTGAGCTTTGGATGGCCCGAAGGCGCTCCCTGCAAGCAAGTGGTGCGAGCAGCACGACTCGCCGAATGACTGCTGTCCTCTTTAGGTCCATCTCAGTGCCCAGCATTCACAGGCAATATGACACTGTGTAGGTATGAGCCAGTCACTGGTGGGATTGTAGTAAATCACCTCAGTGTGCGGCGGGAGGCAGTATTGTTGTGGTTTCAAACTCACATCACGCAACTTCAGTGTGAACTTGCTCTCCCACTTCTAATTCGTCAGGGACCCGTAATACCAGAGGACCTAAAGAAATATCAAATGCAGCAGTGCTTTCCTGTGTACTGCATTACGCAGGTGCAGCTTCATCTGCCTGAAAGCTGGACTGATACAAAACTAAGTGTGTCATTTTACTAACAAGAATAATGTCAGCCTGAACAGCCTTGCTCTGTCTCCATGAAAGCTTTCTGCTTGGAAATCATGGCGCAAGATATCATTTGATTTGTAGTGTCCCTTACGCCTGCCGAGTGACTTTGCCAATGGCAAGCTGTGTGGTTGCAAATGGGCATTTATTATAAAAACTGTAGTATTGCAAGTCGCCATGTTTTGTCTTTGATGTGAAACTCCTCTGCTGAAGCACTTATAGAGGCTTGGCAGTTTTTAAACTTGATTTTCAACCGTTTCTTAACGTACATTTTACACTGGGCTTTTTTGAAATCTGGCAATATCAATTTGTGTCTTTTATATTATTCACCAAAACATCATATCAAAGGCTCAACATTATGCTACAAGCTGATCACATCAGCTCTCTGTAATGCGCTACATCCATCGCAACAGCTGCTACAAAGCCGAAGACAATAAATGCAGCGTTTTCATTCAAATGATTAACCTCTCTCACCATCTCTGACCAAATCCAGGACCACAGAGGACATCGCCAACAGTTCCCAAAATCATACCAACACCACAGCGGGTCCAACACAACACTTCAGCCCTGAGGAAGAACCCGTCTTTGTCTAGAAATGGAGGCAGTGATGCGGAGATCATGGAGCTAAATCAACAGGTAGAGTTGAATGGAGGAGCTTTGGTCTGAGAGAAGTAGTCCTGATACTTACAATACTGAGCACAGATCTAATGTTGATTTAATAAGCTGAGAGACTGGGATCTTGTTTAGCCACATTACTTGTTGACGTACCAAGGATGAATCATAGTTTTTGCTCCCGCTATGCTATGTCATCTACAAACTGCTTATTATGTGTGCATCATGTGGTAAACACACAGACACTTTTTTTAACTCCTAGCGTAAACACATGTTTCTGATTCGGCCTCAGGTGATGGAGATGAAGTTGACTGTGGACGGACTAGAGAAGGAGAGAGACTTCTACTTCAGCAAACTACGGGACATCGAGCTGATCTGCCAGGAGAACGAGTGCGAAACCAACCCCGTCCTCGGCAGGATAATCCACATTCTCTACGCAACAGAGGTATGTCTGAAACAATCAACAAACAATCTGGGCTCCATTCCAAGAGTAACTTAACTTAAATAAAAATCAACTTGACATTTAATAAAATGAATAACTTTAATAAAACAGCATTAGTCCAGGAAAATTGTGGATTAAACATCCCAGCTCAGCAGAAGAAGGTGAATGTGATATATTACTTTTTTTATCCAGCTAAGAAGTTGGAATGTTAGATGAAAAGTGAACAGAGGAACAGAAATGTTGGTAGGTATCATATTGACGAAACCAAGATACGATGATTGCAGTACCCAAGCTGGAAGCAGATAGAGTTTCATGGGAACCGAAATGTTTTTATGAATGCAAACAAGTTAAGTGCTGTTGATATTGTAAGAACTCCAAATGTTTCAACATCCAACCTCCATCCAACATCCAAGAGACTACTGTAAAGCATTTGTCTTAGCATACAGGAATTAAACCCAACTAAAATGCTAAATGTTTTCAGAAAGTCTGATAAAAGAAATAGTCAATGAGAGGATTTATCTGTTTGAATGTCCTCAGTGATCAGGATTTTTTTCATGTTAAATTGGAACCAAACTACAGGAAGCAAAAACAAAAAAATAACAATCCGTGACATCAAGATCCATGACATATTCCCTGGGAAATGGGTGAAAATATCAGCAAATTCTCGCAATCTTTCAATAATAAAGTGACAAAACCCCAAATTTAACGGGTTCTTTCTTAGCCCATCTTCCCTCCTTGCACCTATTTCTGTGGACATCCGTTCTGTAGTTATTGCGTAATCCTACGAAAGCAGAAACAATCCAATTAACCAACAAAAACTAAAAGACAGAGGTGAAAACATGTCTTCCTTGACGCGGAGAAGCTGAACTCTGTTTTTTCTTTATCTCAGGACGGCTTTGCGCCTCCAGAAGACGAGGAGCTGGAGGAACAAGCTCACCTGGACCAGGATGAATACTGAACCCTTCATCTCCCTCTCCTCCGGCATCCCGCTCTCCCTTTTCTTTAGTGCCCTCATTTGTTTTCTACTCTCTCTCTCTCTCTCTCTCTGCACGCTCTCTATAAATACCTCCCATCATCCCTGCTCTCTCTCCATCTTTTCCTTTCTTTCTTATCAGTTGTTCGACCCCCCCGAGCGCGTGCATCCCCCCTCTGGCCGTCGACATACTTTGCATCATTTGCTGCTCACCCGGCCTCCACTTACACAGTAACAATAACAGTAACGTACGACATATCCCAGTTATTTCAGCATGAGTAACGTAGAAAATCGAGTCGACGCCGGCGTGGAGGTTGCTTGGGCAAACAGTGGATCTAAGTCTGTAAATATGACTGACATTTTAATTTCTGAGAACAGAACTATGTCTTTGCTCGTTATGGAGTCATTTGTCTTAATGCTTCTACTAGAGCACAGAACAACAGCGCTCCAACGGGCCATCGGGACACTCCCAGAGCCACTAAAACTGTAACAAAAGTGACTTATTATTAACAGTTTCTTATTTATTTAACTTATATTTCATTAAGGTTAACTTTCTGTAGCAGAATCGGTGCAAAACCTACTGTATGTGAGCTGAAAACCGAGGGTCGCGGATGTGATTTGAGTTGATGTGTGTGTTTGAGGCTGCATCAAACTTTTGATTCTGTTTCATAGAGGGTTCATGGCATGTGGAAACACTGGAGGAAATACTTTGGTGTAATGATCTCAAGGCGTATAATGATCGGTGCTCTGCAACTATACATCTTTGATCCGCAACATATCTGAGCATGAGAATGTTAGACATTGACTGTGAATGAGTGATATTTTGTAAATGTACTTTGTGATCGATCCTGGTTAGTTGCCATTGTATCCTTCAGGGCGGAGGAGGAGCTCCGCCTGCAGACCGACTACATGGTTATAGATCGTAGCCGCGCTGATGTTTGATTCTCGGGAAATGATACAGTCTGATTTTTCACATGACAGCTTTTATCATGTCTTTTTTCCTGCTGATCATTTTGTGTTTTTTAACTTTTAATTTGCTGGTAGCCCAAGATGTATGAGTTGTTATTCGAAGGAAACTCAGTATTAAGAGATCTTTGACCGCGTTGACCGGTCATTAGCATAACAACCAGTTTTAACCAAGGAAGTCTCCCAGTCCTTCCCAAGCTCTTTAAACTTTGCACACTGGCTGTCGTCTGCTCTGGAACTCGCATTCTCGGATCATGTCAACATCGACAGATCGCTCATCTTTTGAGTTTTGACTAAATAAACAGTTGAGAAATAAAATGGCTTTGTGTGATGATGGATTTCTAGTGCAACAATGACAAGCTTACAGAGTCAACATTTTCACTCAACGCATGCAAAAAACTATACACTTACATGAATATATATATATAGTGCACATAAATATAATCTAAAGCACATTGCTATATCATTTGGTAATTAATAACTGAACCACTTGCCATATTATAAAAAGGTTCTAACGTTCATAGGGACTTCAGCCGGGGGATTAGCTCAGATGGTAGAGCGCTCGCTTAGCATGCGAGAAGTAGCGGGATCGATGCCCGCATCCTCCAGTCTTTTTTTTTTTTTTTCACAAGACTGAGACTTAAGACTTGGAAATACGAAAAGTAACCGTCGCTATTAATTCACTGTCCATCCGGTTAATTTAAACTTCAACTTTCGGCTGAATATGTCCCAAGAAACAGTTTGTGTTTACAGTACAGGGTTAAACCACACAGAATATATAATACATAAAAACATCAAAGGACGTGGACATGTAGACAACAGTCGGTAGAGTCAACTCACCACGTGATCCATTCTCTCCATGTTACGAGAAAACAACGTGAGTGAAACATTGCGTTACTGTGATCCGGCCTGACTTCAAGATATATATCATTTATATATTATATATATATATATTAAGATAATAATAAGATGGCAGCACATTCAAATTACAGTGTTTGAGGGGTACGTACAATATCGAACAATCACAAACGATAGTTCAATCCTGTACTACTTTCAAATTTCACATTCGCTCCTCATCTTACACCGGGGGATTAGCTCAGATGGTAGAGCGCTCGCTTAGCATGCGAGAAGTAGCGGGATCGATGCCCGCATCCTCCAGTCTTTTAATTTTTCATCCCTGTTTTCTTTTTCTATCGAGCAAACAAACCGATTTAAGATGGAATTAAATGAATTGAGACGTTAAAACTGTTTGTAGGCGGTTGTAAGTTCAGAGAAGAAAGAATAACTTCCTCCACATTTATTTTCTCAGCTTATGCCAGTTTTCTCATAACTGCAGAACAGATGTTGTTTGATTTTTATATTCAATTACAATTAGCACAAAGGCAGGTTGTTCTTAAAGTTGTTTGTTTCAAGAAAAACGGAAAAACTTAAACATGAAGCCCATAATATGAACAGATGACCGAACAGCTGATGGGAAATGTTTATTGGTGTCTCGTTCACAAATTCAAAAGTCATACAGAGGCTACTTTTAAATTCAAAATAATAGTCAGCAAAAAAAAAAAGCTTTGCAACAGCAGCAACCACAACAAGAACATCAATAATAATAATTTTAATAGTAATACTTCAAGCTAGATAAAACTACACTTGGAAATAATGACACACTTGCATGTTGATGGATTAAGGTCAATACCAAACTTGGAATATTGCAAACTGTAGCACGACTAATCTACATCTTGATGTCTTTTGACATTTTGCTAAATACTTTCTTAAGAATGAGAGGAAAACATACAAGTTAAAAAGGATTTGTTTACTGGGCAAATTCGAGCAGAGCTTTCAAGCCCCCAACATCTTCTTCACCATGTAACCAGGCATGTTGTACAGGAACAGACCCAGGATGGCGAACAGCAGCAGAGCAGTGACGATCTTGATGGTCAGCCACCGGTACTGGTTACACACCAGGTTCTTAACGGCTTTGAAAGGGATGAGGAACCACAGGAGGGCGATGTCTGGACGGCTGCATGAGGGAGAGCACAGATTAGTGGGATGGCTCAAACTGAATTTGTGTGACAGGAAATTTTATTTTTTGTCTTAATATTGTCTATATATAATATGCCAACATTTTGTCTTACATGTTTTAACAACATTGTAATAGTAATTTAGCTTTCTATAACATTTTTTCATAAAAGACTAATTCACCCTGGAATTGAGGAGGCATAATACTCCCAAAACGTCTTATATTATGAAATAAATTCTTGCTTTAAAATATTTTTAAAAACTTTGAATTTCTAGGAATAGTCACCACCTTCAATAACATCACAGGAAAACAGGTGGTTGGTTACATTCATATTAAATCATATTAAAAACCTTACATTTTTAAAAGTTTTGAAAATAAAAAAGGGCATTTACTTGAATATTTGAGCTGAATGTATGAGATAGGCTTTATAATTACTGATGAGACGAGAAGGCATGTACTGTCCTTTTAGAATGCAGTCTAAACACACATATAACATATACTATCACACTCACATGTACACATTTACACAGATGACAGTACGAGCAGAAAACTGAACAGTTCAGATCAATTTATTCCTAAATTTGAAATATCATACATACACATGATTGGGAAGACATGACACAACATTTGTTTCATGACAAAATATTATTCAAGCAGGACAATCTGAACACCAAATCCTCAGTCTCTAATCACTAAAACTTTAATATCCAATTGATGGTCGTCAGTTTTCATAGGTGAGCAGTGGACGTTGAATTAATTTGATGTAAATAAACAGTTATCACACCATCAAAAGCAAGGTGTTGCAAAAACATGCACCAAAAAAACCCAACATATTGCTACTGAACGCACACCCTTTGAAAAAGTCATCATCTGCTGGTTTGAACTCAGGCTCCCAACATCTTCTTCACCATGTAACCAGGCATGTTGTACAGGAACAGACCCAGGATGGCGAGCAGCAGCAGAGCAGTGACGATCTTGATGGTCAGCCACCGGTACTGGTTACACACCAGGTTCTTAGCGGCTTTGAAAGGGATGAGGAACCAGAGGAGGGCGATGTCTGGACGGCTGGTGGAGCACAAGAGACGTGAGCACATGTTAGAGCCGAAATCAGACATAATCCAAAATAGTTCATTGGAACCTGGAAACAGGTTTTCACGTTCTGATATAACCTGTGGTCAGACCTGCTGATCCAGCCGCTCAAGGCCAAAAATAAGTGCACCGTACCATTACGTCCACACACAGGGTTATATTCTGGTTGGTGTGGTGGTTGGATGTGTGTTGGGGCACCCAGCACGCCAGAGTGTATGGATTGTGTTGGTGTCAGGAGTGAAAAGGTCAAGTTTGACCAATGTGACACTACCAATAACTCAGTAGAGACGATGAGGACTAACTGAATAAGTGTTTTAGCCGGTTTATCTGTAAATTATCATCCAAACATTTAAGGAAAAGGTAGAATTTGAGATATAATTACGTTTTTAGATCTGTTATGGGGTCTGTATTTTACTCAAGAAGATGCGCACAAGGACAATTGCATTTATCACGTGAATAGTGAACGTAATAATTTAATAATAGTAAATTAAAAATACTTTGCTTTAAGGATAGTAAGATATCAGTGCGTGAAAGAAAAATGCCGGAAATTATATTGAATAAGATCATTTTAGATTTCTTTTAGCCTTTTTACAAAAAATAAGATTAGTTGGATCTTATGCTGGTGCACACGCTACTAATAAAAAGAAAATTCTGTAAAAAAACCTTCAGAATACTGACCAAAATAACTCAACATAATACAAAACACCAGAAGGCAAAGGTGAATTTAATTTCATATACGGTCAGCGTTTGATGGAGATTTGGTTCTAAGCTTCTGCTGCAGCTACTTGTCACAGTATTGGATTCTTACCTCTAGATCTAGTGATACTTTGACTCTGTTTGACTACACTGGTCCCATTACTACTGATGGTGGCTTGTTACGTCATGTACAGTGTTTGTTTTCACTGCATTCCTCACAGCATGTTGTTTTTATCTAGACCTATAAAATTACTCAGGATCTGCTTGACTGATATTATTGATTCTAGGTTCTTATGCAGTGGTTGAAGGGAAACCGTAGACAGGAAGTAAGCAGGGAAGAGCGAGAGAGAGCGAGAGGGCATCTGGTTAGTGAAATTGCTGGAGACCTTCTGCAGAGATGTCTGAGCAACATCTCAAGCTCCCAGCATTTTCTTGATCATGTAACCAGGCATGCTGTAGAGGAAAAGAGCCAGCATGGCCAGCAGCAGGAGAGCTGTGACAATCTTGATGGTAAGCCACTTGTACTGGGTGCAAACCAATTGTTTTATGGCTTTGAAGGGAGTGAGGAACCACTGAAGGCTGGTGTCTGGATGGCTGGAAGGACAGAAACACGTGTTCAGGAATACAGACTTTCAGCAGAATGGACCATTCTATTGTATCGCTTCTCAAATTTAAAGGTCAATGCTGCTGACATTACTGAAACACAGATCATTTACAGAATGTTGGGAACTTCTAAACGATTCTAGGCAGAAATAAACAAAATATATGAAGAAACGGCAACTTACCATGTAAAGAAGAAGAAAAGTCCAGAAATTGGTTGAAGTGAATCCGTTTAAATGTCTTTCCTCATTTCATGAAATAGCTTTTTATGTTTAATTTATATTTATTTATGCATTTTTTAAGTTTGTGTAAGACTTCCAGTTTTACGTTCATGACCGATTTATCATTCTATTTATTCATCGGTTTATTATAATTTTATTTATCATGCCATTTATTTTATTTATCTGCTTTGCCATTGGTTACTTTTCGGAGTCATGCCGGAGTTTTAGATGTATTTGTATATGAATAAATAAACATTCTTATTAGCTGTATGTGTAGGAGGCATAAAACTAGAAGCCAGAGCTTCCTACTGGACAGTGGGTTGATGGGATCACATCCTTCATACTTGGGTTTCTCCAGTGGCTCCGGTTCGTTGCGTCCTTCACCCACTGGGCTTTTTTCTGCTTCCTCTCCGGTCAGAAGGTGCAGCTCTGCTTCCACTTTTCCCTGTAAAGATCAACATATTTAAATTATTTAGATACGTAAAATGACTTAATTTCAATGCACAGTCTTGAATTACATAGGACGAACAGTATTTCAGTAGTTTTTTTATATTTTAATTTTTCTATCTGTTTTATTTTTATTATTTTGTTCCTTCGCCTTATTTTTTAAGTTTTATACAGATTTACCTTTTACATATTTCACCTTTTTAAATATCTTTTATTTCAACTCGAGAGAATTAAGTCACACTTTAATGCACCCAGACATTTTACTGACACTGAGTGTCCAGTCTTATATATGAATTAAATGAATCATACTGACTTTATTGATCCTCTGACTTTACCTCCAGCACCACTCTAATGTTCCTAGTTGTGTTTTTGGGTGAAACGTCTTGAGGAAATTCAATATATTGTCGTGGAATTGGTAAAACACATCGATGCCACACTCAGAATAAACTGTAAATCTTTCCTGTATCGTAAAAGTATCTCTGTCCTCAGCAGATCTTGGTTATCATATCAATATCATTTCTACTTCTGTGAACATCTGGATGCAGTCTCACTGATCCACGAGCAGAGCAGCAGACAGCTGTTTACTTAGACTCACCGTCAGCTCAAACTCGTCGTCTTCATTTCTGGCCACAAACGGCCACCAGCCCTTGATCCTCTTCTGTTTGAAGATGGAGACACAGGGCATCTCCCCCTCGTTTGTCACCATCTCAATAGTGCACTGCTTGGGAGTCTTTGCACCGCGAGGGAAACGGTTCAGGTCCAGCTCAATAGCACCTGCAAAGGGAGATTATTCAACTTAGATAAATGTACGAGACGTCTTCTCAGTTAACAAAGAAGAGGATCTGATGAGTATAATTGTAAAATATACTAAAATACATATATATTGACTTGTAGAGAGTATTCTTTGTGGTATCTGTTCAACAAAACTCTGAGCGTATAGCATCAGTTTTGATTCTGTGGCGTTAACGGGGATTCAGGAAGCAAAAACTTTATTTTAAAAGACTGTCTACCGTACCTAAGAAGTCATCTGCAGAGAAATGGTCGGCGTCCCACACTTGCAAGTTAAGACGAGCTGGAATCTTGTACTCGGTCTCGTCCCAGGCAAACATGGACTCTTTCTTTGAGATGACGATCTTCTCTTCAGCCATGAGGTAGTCGAAGGGGTAGACGAAGCGCCAGTTGAAATTTCCCTCCCCGGTGATGGAGTGGTAGTGGACGTCAGTGTCCTGCTTGTCCTCCTGCTGCCCTTTCAGCCAACTGTTGAAAGGGAACGGAGAGTGATGAATTCACAAAGTTGAACAAATAAAGTGTTGTTCTTCTATCATATATAAAGAAAGGAAGAAAAACATAAATTTAAACCCATACTTACCCTCGCACAAATATGTCACTGGATTTCTCTCCAGTAAAGATGTCATCGTCCTCTAGAACGACTTCATCAGTGTTCCAGATGATCACCCTCAGTTCAAACCTGGACATCAGCAAACACCACCAGATACAGCACATGACCAAATGAAGCATTTCTGGATGAATCCATCACATTTATTTACAAACAAGGTTCAAGCAACACACCAAGTTTTGGCCAACAACTAATTATAAAGAGTATTTGAATCCTGCAAACTAACTATGTGAGCCAGTTCTGAGGAGAGGACGTACTTCTTTGGTTTCCTTGGTGAAATGTCAAGTGCTGGGCCTGGAGCAGTCATGTCTTTGGGAAACATGTCCACCCACATCTCAATCCGTCCCTAATTTCAGTTGAACGAGACAAAACTCATATATTATTCAAGAAAATACCATTGGAATAAAGATTGTACTGATTTTCAAAATGTGTAGTTGGTGTGACTAGAGCTGATACGAATATATCAATGTACCTGTTCGATTCCCGGTTTGTCAGGATGGAGCAGGGGTCTTGTCTCCACGTGCTCTGGAGTGAGTTTGCATCCAGCCCGGGGCATATTCTCCCAGTGGTTCAACACAGTCAGAGCCAGGTGTTCATCCGTCTGCTTCTTCAAACCTGACAGACGGGATCAGGCACATGTCGATCAACTTCATCTTAAAGTGCTTTTGAAGGAGCTCCGTTTAATCAAGTGTGAGGGAAATCAACAGATACCGTTTTCATCCTCGATCTCAGTCTGTGCCATGAAGACACGGTTGTCCACCTTCACTCTTCCTCCGGGGCCATAGTGAGGCCCGTCCAGTTTCCCATCCTTGCACAGTTTAGCCAGGATCTGGGTGGGTTTCAATGGGTCCCTCCAAACATTGTAACCATGACTACAGAAAAGATGGAAAGTACATGACACATACATCTTTGTATAAACTAATGTAACTGCAGTTTGCTATATCCTGGGTTAAATACTGTTATACTCCTACAATCCTGTATTGCGCTGTGGCAGGAAGGTACGTTTAGATTCTTACATGGCGTAGCTACTATTGATGCCACTAGTGGCTCTGTGTTTGCTGTAAAAACGGTTCTCCAGGTCCAGTTTGGTTTCTCCGATCAGATCGTCAGTTCCAACCAGGTCCCAGTCGTAAATCGACACCGTGAGTGTGGAATCCATCGGGAATGTGGCCTCCACGTCAAAGGATCTGAGAGGATAACAAACGCAGGAGTTGTTGAGTTTTCGTGCATAAATGTAACTTTGTGAAGTCATATAAATCGTTTTGCTTAGTTTATATATGCATATAAAAAGGTAGAAAAATACTGCATATCCACTTACTTGCCAAACAAAGGGTTCAGCTGTTTGGAGATGTAGTTCTCCTTGTCTTTGATTTCTGTCTTTCCCAGTTTGATCGCGATGTACGGGTCAGCTTTCCCATTAATGTCAGCCGGGTGAAGATCAGTTGCCTTGAAAATAAGATGTTTTGAGCATGAATTAAATTACCAAAATAATCCTGTCTGCAGAATCGGATCTATTCCTGTTGTATTTGGAAGAAAACTTAGATTGAAATACAGAATACGTACCCTGATAACATAGATGCGGACGAGGAGGTTAATGGGGTCATTGTGAGGAATATTTTTAAACATTCCCATGCTGGAGTCGAAGTTCATTTCCCTGGACAGATCATCCGACACCTTGTACATGCACAGTGAGCCCTGAGGGGACAGAAACAAATGATTGGCTCTTTTGGGAAACCTGACCTGAGAAATGTTGCATCATAAACTTTGCATTCTACCCTAAGCATTCTGATCTTACTTTGAATTTCCCAACAATCCTGTCCTCGTCGGTCACGTTCGGGTCATCGTCATCGCCGCCCTTTCCCCTGAACAGGTTGAAACTGTGGAGCCAGTCCTCGAAGTTGTCAAATTCACTTTCCAGCTCCTTTGCATAAACCTTTTAGGGAAAGGGAGATAAAAAACAACCATTCAACCAGGTGGAGGGAATTCAGATGAAATGTAATTGTTACAGTGGCTAAAATGGGCCGCCATTAAATGTGTTACAATTATGTGGCCAAAACCAAATTGTCCTTTTTTAGTCGAAATTTTCCACCTTGTCATGTGCAGGTAAAAATTACATCCCCTTAATTTTGATCAGGACTGACTGTAGGTACTATATGTGTTGACTTTATATTATTACCTTCAGCTCGTGCAACTTTGGCTTTTTTTTCTCGAACGGGTCGAAGGTCTTCTTCTTCTTTCCTTTTCCTCTCTTGGTGCTTTTCACAGGAGAGTCCTCGGGTTTGATATCTGAGGACAGGCCAGCAGCAAGGACAGAGGAGGAATGGGGTGGGGGGGCGGGGGGACGTGGGGGAAGGATCAGAGCACTCGAGATATGAATTCCACATGAAAGTTGCCAAATGCCAGCTCTTATTGTGTACAACCAGCGTGCCATTGAACTGTATACAGCTGCAGTGTACAGCAGCTGTAATAACAATTTTGTAATTCAGCAAAATATTGAGATATGACGGGAAGTACATGAAAACAATTGTTAAAGATAACTTGAAAATATAGACACATACAACTTTGAAACTGAATAAAAAAAGCCCTGAGCCAGTTTTGTTTAAGGTCATCTGGATTTACCTCCAGCATCTGTAATGTCCACGTCGTCTTTGTCCTCTGAATCTGACATAGCTGCATCGTGAGCCTTGATAGCCTGTCGGAGCAGAAAGTCACATCTCGTCAGTGAGAAATAAAACCAAACTTAATAATACATTAAATTATGAGTTGGTCGAGCTAATATTCTATTTCTCAGTAAGACATTCACCTACAAGGCTTCCTGACAGAAACCCTTTTGCTTGTGGTTAACATGGTGAAAGGGTGAGAAGTTTTTCTTACCTCGGTCAAAGTTTCAATGGAGGCAAAATATTTGGACCACCAGTCCAACATGCTCTCGTCAAGTTCCTCCTCTTCGGCCTCCTCTCCCTTCTTCCTCTTCTTCTTCTTCCCCTTTCCATCCTTATCGTTGTCCTTTTTGTACAAAAAGGATCACAAGTCGTATCGGTTAAGTTTTTGGATTTGTTTAAACTCTGTACACAAAAAATAGTGTAGAAGCACCACAGCACTATTCTTACCTCAACTTTGACCACAGCATCAGAGCACTAGGTGGAAAAGCAGAATACATAATGTCATGTAATAATATTGTTTTGCATTATAATCACAATCTGTATTTTTTGTGTGGAATCTCTGTTTCATTTCTATTTATATAATGTTCTTTAAGTAGCATTATTAAATAAACTGGGTCTTGTTCTTTGAATAAAAGTAAAAAAAAGAAACGTACAGAGTCGAGTTTGACCACAGTGTCCATCTTCTTAAAAGCCGGCTCAGATTCCATGCCGACGACAATAATTTCCTCTGAAAGATAAACGGTTGATGGGAAGTTAGACCCGGTCATTATAGGGTTAACCCATTCTTCATCATTTTTGGCTCCTTCGTTTCTTACCTGTTGTGTTTGAGGACCAGTTGTTGGCCTGTTTGTCCGTAGCCCTGTAGATGAACTTCCTCAGGCTGGTGACGGCGTTGGAGCCGACCAGAGTGTAGCGACCAAAGGCCCTGCAGTCCACCACTCGGATGTTCAGTGGCGGGTGGAGCAGCTCATTCTCAGGCAAATCCTACCCAAACAAAATCCAGAATTATATAAATAAAAACCGAATTTTCATGTTTACATTTATTTGTCAGCAGTACACTGGAGGCATGTTTTCTGTGTTGAAGGTAAATGTAGGAAATGGAGTAACCCCTGATTAGAAACGAGGACTTTAAAGGATCACATACCACTTCAAACCACTTGACCAGGGTGCTGAAGTTGGGGTTTTTCTTGTAGTTGGGGATGAGGGCCGACTGAACCCCCTTCCCGGCGCATTCGATGTCTACGCGAGGCCGATCCACCAGGGCCAGATTCACCCGTTTCAGGTCTCTCAAACCCCAGAACAAAACCTGAAGCGTAGGGAGGTTCAACAATGTTCAAATTCAAGCTTGAATACATTTTTTTACACCGTCATATTTAACATTTTCAACTTTTACCTCAATCCTGTACTTGCTGAGCACTGGTCTGATCCCCAGGGGTACAGGCAGGAGTGGACCACGCTCCATATCTGTAGGGCCTTCTATCGGAGGCAGGTCGGCTTTCCCATTGGGTCCAATCTAAGAGACGGGACAGGAAAGCAAAGTGACATTTGTAGCAGTCACATAAGCACACAGCTCGATGATGTCTGCTTTTCACACACTGACCTGCAGGAGTTCAAAAGCCGCCAGCATTTCACCAGCGGTGCAGTTCCCACGGTAGATCTGATAGTACTCCAGCTGCGGAGGGAAGCGCGGGGGGCCATAGTGCTCGTCGGCCATCTTGACCACGGGCTTGGCAAAGGTCCTGCCCATGAAGTCCGCTTTGCCCTGCAAACACACGACAGATAAAACCTCAAATGTCCACAGCATAAACCTGAAATGTGGTTTGAATTTGGAAAGGAGGGTATTTTTGATCTCTTGTACCAAAGCCATTAGCATTTAGATTACAATTATCAAAAAAATGAAAAACAGTATAATTATGCGATTTTTACCATCAGCATGAAGAAACATGGCTTGAGATGCACATGTTTCAACAACAGTTACAGAGCGCTGAGGGTAAAAAAGACAAAAACAACAAAAAAGACAAAAGCCCTGAAATAACCAGTGAACTGCAAAACAGACATGTTGATATAATAACAAAAAGATCAAAAAAATATTACTGAATCTTCCTGAAAAGATTATATTTAATCTCTCTTGCAGTTAGTGGTTGTAAAGAGTCCAAATTCTCCGTTAACCACATACCAAAAAAAAAGCACAAAATGTGATGTAAAGGAATGCATCAGGTATAAGTCCCTCATCCTCGAGGACTGTGGAGAATTACTTCATTGATATATGTCTTATTCCTCTTGCATGCCTTTCAACACTATTTATTCTGCACACATATCAGTGTTTCCAAAGAACATCAGAGCATCAGAATCCACACTCTACTTATCCATCATCCAAAACAATGGTGTAATTGTCAGGAGCAAATATAAAATATCAGTCAGCAAAAGCATTTTATCAGCACGACAGAAAAATCACTGGTGCATGTTAGGATGTATAACTTGTAACAGAAGAACATGATATTAAAGACATATCACAACCTGGTTTTTGTGACATGTCTTACATTTCAACTGAAAATGGCATAATGTTAAATTATTACAGTCAGAGTTGGGGGAATGGGGGGATAGATGGCCTATATAAACAGCAACAGGCAGCAAACTTTGCTTTAAGCCAGTTGTAGAAATCACAGATTGTTTTATGAGACATATCTAACCCACTGTTCAGTAAAATCCATGATACTTTCAGCTAACAGCTAACGTTCTCTACAATACGTTTTAAATTTGTGCATCGGATGTAAAAATACATGGAAAATACACTGAATGCTCCAAAATAAAACCATATATTAACTTTGATACTTTTAAAAAGTTTTTTTTTGCATTGCAGTTACAGCCTCTCGCCTGTGGGAGTGCTGCAGTCCTCGGACGAAGATGGACCAGCACAACAAGACTGTTGCTACACGGAAACTCAACCTGTTTGTTCACGTTACTTCAAACAGAGACTATTTCCAAACAAACCTTACCACTGTGTCTTGATCATAGAGTTCAATGACGATGATGGGGGGGTCGTCTCTCAGCTCATTGGCTTCTCCGAACAACTCCACGTTCTCAAAGACCAGCAGCTGGTCCCACGTGGGGCAGAGGGTTTCAGGTAAGACCTGGAGAAAAGACAGACAATGGCGGTGGTGTTGAATCTGCAATACAACCGATCATATTTTAGGTGACTGGGAGGAGTCGGTGCTTACCTCGGTGACCTGACTTTGCGTGGAGAAGAAGATTCTCGCAAAGGGATCGGACAGACCTGTGCTGTCAGCAGCAAACAGGCTGCGAGCTTGGTACATGTGGACCCTCAGCTGGAAGATTTGCTTCACTGTGGAGACCAAATCACATATCAATGCAAATCCAAATACATTGGTAGATATTTTTGTTTGTATTATTTCCATAATGTTTATATCCTTAATCCTTAATGTGAGAGACAGTGAATTGGTTGATGGTCTTACTCATGTAGGTGAGGCTAATGGGAGGTGAGAACGGCATGCCGGGTCCTTTGGACAACCTGTTCTCCTCAAATCCATTGGGGAGGCCACTCAGGTAGTCCTTGCGCTGCCTGTTCAGACCCAGCCACAGATAAATCTCTATCTTGGACTGCACTGTCCAGCCAGCAGGCCCGAAGCCTTTCTTTCCAGGGATCTAAATAAATACAATAAAATCGTTCTTTTATCCTGACAAAACTGTTTTGTTACAGAAGACAAAAGGGATTTGATAAATTTTACTTTACAATATTGGATGTAAACTCACCCTCAGAAAGATTGTCTTGACTTTGCCGCACTCCTTCCCCCTTTCCTCCTCAACGGTTGAGTACAGGATGTCCTTGGAGGGCACGCGTGCATAAGCAATGCGCTTCCCGTTACTTATCATCCATATGAAAACATCAGGAACACTGTGCTGAGGCTATAAGAGGAAGAATGTTCATATAAAACATGATGAGACCACAATGACACATGCATGTAAACAAACAACACAGTTTTTTGAGTGCTAGGCAAATATGATATTGCAGATCTTACTTCATCAGCCAGGAAGCGCAGCTTTGTGAGGAAGTTCTGAGCCAGCTTGATCTTATCTCTCACTGTGCTTTTCTTCACCTGGGACCTCATGGCCTTCGCTTGCTGGCCAATGGACTCCTACAACCAGAGACAGGCCATCGTTCAGCAAGAAGGTAAAATATATACAATCAGCAACTGTGAGAAAATCATCGCTCCTCCATTCTTTTATCCACGTACCACTTCTGACATGCACAGCTTCAGTCTCTCCCTGTCAAGTTTGGTTTTACCGGACTGGTTCTGGTCCTTGTTTGCCAGCGCAAGATACTGACTGAAAGAAGAAGAGCTCACTCAGTTTGACAATCTTTATTAATCCATTATAGGACATGATGAACAAATAATGCCTTTACAATATTAGGTAAATGATAAAGATGAAGTACCTGCATCCGTGGCTGAGTTCCTCCAGGACTCCCCTGAGTCTGCGCTCAGGATAGGACTTTTCTGTCTTAATGACTTCCTGCACATCGTTTAGTCCGTCCTCCTGCAGAAACAATGAGGTAAGTAAGACGTAAGTTTGTGTGCATGTGTGTGGGTGTTTGTGTGTTTGTGTGTGTCTGTGACTTACCAGTTTATATGCTATGTTGTCTATGATGTTGGCATTGTACAGCCTCCTTCTCTGATCCTGCCACCAACTCTTGATGTAGATACACGGCTTCCTCTCAAAGTACGGCAAGTGGAAGTAGTTTCTGTGAATTGGAATAAGAAATAGCTGCGTAAATAAAAAAGCTCTCGGCTTAAATGTGGCACACAAACGCTGACTTTGACTAAAAGGAAATGATTTTCAGAGAAAAGCTTTATTCACAAAAAAGAAAATTTCAAACTATTCAACCCTCTACAAAGAGTTGCTACTATCTAATACTAAAAAATATAAATACAACCCATGCTTTTTGCCTGCCTTTGATTATTCATAAAGTAGTCGTTTGTTGTTTGCATTGTCCAACTATTAGAATGAAATTCTTGCCCTGACCGATCAGTGATGACAGGCTTCATAGGAGGTGTAGTTGCCACCGATGTCAGGTCTCCGTCATCCTCCACCTCCTCGTCGCTGGAGTTGTGAATCAGTTCAGTTTCTTCTTCTTCTCCGTCGCCTCCACCCTTCTTCCCTTTGGTTTTTGTCTGGACAATCCCGTCCATCTCGTTCCCGTAGTAACCTTATAAACAGCAACAATAGTAGACTATAAAACTGGCCTCGCTTGTAGAACATCTTAAAATAATGAGCAGGTTTATTATGGCCCGTGAATTAGCATGAAGTACAGTAACAATAGTTACATTAGAATACTATGTTAAACCTGCACAATTTCTGCCAGAAATAAAATAAACAGAACAAGGTTGTTTAGAAAAAAGGAGAAGGTAATGGACAATACCTATGGTGACCTCAAAGTTGATGGGCTTATCTCCAATCTTTCTATCTATCATTGTTGCCTCGAGGAACGATCCGAAGAGGAAAAATTCCTCGACCTTCCCAGTTGCGGTCTGTGAAATAAAGAAGCAGGTGTGAGTGTCTGAGTGAGAGTAAACACTGTCCCACTTTTTCTTAATTGAAGAAAATTCAGGAACCAAACAAAACAATTGATTTCAACCCATTATAATAGATGACACCACGTCCTTATGGTGGTGTAATACAAGCTGATGGACATTGAAATGAATCCCTGATGACCTGAGGATACGCTCCCACTGTCCTCAATTGAATCTGCTGCGTGACTCACATTGTCCCCAAACAAAAAGAAGCCATATTAACTCAAACAGTGTGTTAATAATGCACCAGGTGGTCTAAATAAAGACAATGAATAATTCACATTAGCTGCAGCACAATGACCACAGAAACAATTGGTTTCCTCTGCATGGCCGCTCATCCTGGCAGGAACCCACCTCTGAGATGTTGGGCACTCCCTCAACCTGAGCTTCTGTGGAGCTGGCCACCTCGGGGGAGGAGGGGTCCAGGATCTCCACACCCAGGCTGATGAGCAGACGGGCTCTGAAGGACACCCCCTCTCCGAGTCCTTCGTTCAACTCCTGGTATTCGTCCATCAGGCTGTAGGTCCGAGTGGAGCCGTACATGTTAACCCAGGCAGGCCCCAGTGTGGGAAGGAAGCCTTTGAGATATAGGAATAGATAGAATTTGCATTTCATCATTTGCAGCTTATGGATGGAAAAGCTTGAGCACTGAGAAGATCCGATAACACTGTCATAAGTATATAGAATTTTCTTAATGTCCTTTCAAATCAGATCTTCAAAACTTACATGATTCAAATAATTATTCCTAAAAGGCCAAATAATAAATCACCTTTGTCCCCGTCATTAGAAATCTTCCGCAGGTCCAGGAAGTGTGTTCCTATAGCAACATCATTCACTTTATCAGAGTCACGGAGCTGGATCTTTATGCGCTTGCACAGCGGTGGAAACATCTCAGTGAAAACGATTTGCTCGTTCCAGATGGGCTCGTAGCAGCTCTTCTGAACTGATGTTTTCCCCTGTGATCACATATTACAGTCATTGTCTGCATGTCACACAAATAAGAGGCAGATATCTCTTTCACATACCTTCTGCCCGGCAAACAGTACTTGAACATAAGGATCGACCAGGTCCTTATTTTCTCCGATGAAGGCCTTCTTAACATTGGCCATGATGCTGGTGTTCATTCTTGGAAGTCCCTCGGCTCTGTAGATCTTCAGGTAGTAGCGAGCCCACTGTCGCTCTGCGGGAACCCCCTCAGGTAATAAGAGATTTCTATAACAGAAACAGGAAATACAAAACAAGACAAGTGACACATGTTACAAGGAACTTTGTGAAGCTGAGAACGATTCTACATTAAAGGTTCAGTGTGTAGAATTTAGTGACATCTAGTGGTGAAGTTGCATGTTGCAGCTGAATACCCCTCACCTTCCCTTTCCCAACATGAAAGAGAACCTGTGTTAGCCTTCCATTGTCATAAAAACTCAAAAGGTATTAAGTTTGTCCAGTTTGGGCTACTGTTAAAAACATGGCCGCCTACGTAGAGAGGACCCACTCCCAATGTAAATCCAAAGTATTTAAATATAAAGGGCCCATTCTAGGGGTAATAAAAACAACAATTTGTACAATTTAGACCAAACACACTGTTGAAAAAAATCACTATGATTGTTTTATATTCAATTTCTGCCAATAGATCCCTTTCACCTGAATCTTACATACTGGACCTTTAAGCTTAAGTAAATTATAATGAAACAAATGTATTATGCACAATGAAAATGTACCTACCCCTCTATGTCATCCTCATCAGACTCGTTGGCCTTGTGCGGAGTCTTTATTGTGTCTCCTTTTGCCACAACTGCGACGTCACACTTCACGTAGCCTTTACAACCCGCTGTGATGTCCTCAGGGTCAGACAACAAAGCCCATTTGTGGTTAAACTGATGTTCTGCAAGAGAAAAGAGAAAATACATCATCCAAACGCTGAAAAATATGTATTGTTGGGATTTATTTGTAATAACAAGTCTGACTTTGTGGTGATCCTTTACCTGGCTGTGAGTAGATTGTTCCAACGTCCAGTTTAAATGACCCAACCAGCGTTCCACTACGCAGAAGATTTTTAGAGTGGATGACCTAAGGGTGAGTTCAGGGAAATGAACAATAAATGCACTCGTCTTGTAGCAGAATCTGTTTTATAATGCATTGATGAATTAAAATGAACTACTTACAGACACCTTCAGGATTTTGTCAAACATAACATCTGGAGGGACGTGGAAGTCAAAGACAAAGTACTGGAAAAGAGAAGCGTTTGTGATGATGTTATCAAGATCCAGCCCTTATTTCCATTATGTTGTAGGTTTTTGATACAGTGTGTTGTAATGACCCACTCACTTCATTGTAGTACGGGCAGTTGGTGGATTCCTTCATGGAGGTGTACTTTTTATCTTCTCCAATCTCCACACAGACCATGGGATCCATGTTCAGTCCAATCAGCTGTCTGGCCTCGATCACTGTCACACTCACCTGGAATCAAATGATCAAGTGGTACAGACTAACTGGCTGGTAGGCTGATTGATTGATAATGTACCAAAATTAGGATTAAAGATGAAGATCAACTCCGTTTGTGCAAGTATAATGTACTTATATATAATGGATAATTGTATCAGGAAAGAATTGGTTTCTCTTACTTGGTAATCTACTGGTCTGCCAGAGCTGGGCTCCATCTTTATGTCTGGTTTGGATCTATGAGGTATTTGAGGTGTCAGAACATGAAATATATAAAATGTATAATGCGATAAAAACTGTTAACAGCAGCCATATCATCGATAGAACATCGCTTGCCTCTTGTTCGATACATTGGTGGTAACGGCTGTGACTGAGGCCACTGAGATGGTGTCGAGGTCCTGTCCTCCTCCCATGAACATACCCTGCCCATCCAGATTTTCTGTCTCCAGGATAGCTGGCTCATCTGGAGATCATGCAAAGGAGACACTAAAACGACAGCTGGTACCAAAATAAAAGTGCTTCAAACTTGGGGATACTTAAAGCTGAACTTAAAGCAACACTATTGCAACTTTTAACCTTAAAATATCACAAACTAAAAATAGTGAGATTACCCTGAACAACTTCTTCTCCTTTCACTATATGTAGCTCTAATGAGAGGTCTCCTGTGAGACGTGTGTAAATGACAGATTCCCGAAGTTTAAACTGTCAGAATAAGGCTTAGCAAGTTCAAGAGTAATGCTGAACTGTAGATCGGTTAAGAAGACAAAATAAAACATCTATTATTCTCGGATATTCAATTAGAAAACTTTAAAAATATGAATATTTTTGAACAGAATGTGGATAATGTTTCAGTTCGGTGAGTGGGACGACACAGTCAACACATTGATACACTTTTCTTTCTCTACATGAAAACCATTGAATCACTCGAACACGGAATTAATCCTCACGTGTGGCTGCAGAGGGCGCTGCTGCTCATTAAAAGTTCCATAGTGTTGCTCATAGATCTATCATGTGACGAACTATGCATTTATTTCTTCAGGATAAGCGTGTAAATGTAAAATGGGATTTAAACCAGCATGAGTTGGAAATATCGGCCAGGATTTCTTCACGTCTTTGACCTATTCCTCTGTCAACCATCTTATATACTGATACCTCCGTTTCTGTCCTCCTTGTGTCCACGGTGCTTACTGCGCTTCATGGTGCAAAACACTTCTTTGTGTGCTCTATGGAAGGAAGTAATTCATGAAGAAAACATTAGTGTATATGTATATTTTGTAAATGCACTTACTCTCCTCTAAAAAGAAAAAAACCTTAATATTCATTGAAAACCAAAGAGATAAACATTAACATTTTATGCAGCCAAAACCTTTCTGCCTGAAAAGTCATAAACCTCTGTTGCTCAGTAGTGTAAAGCCCCCACAGACTAAACCATGACACTCCAACATCCTGCTATCAGTATAAGTGGGCCAACAACTCATTGCTACAAAATCTAAGTCTAAATATTCAAAATATTCGATTCAGATCTGTTATATAAAATAAAAAATATAAAAATATGCCTTAGGAAACATTTCATTCCAGTAATGTGTGTATGCTCACAGTCTGTCTTTGTGATACCACACCCTGGTATAGCTTTCAAAAGGGGCTCTCAATTATTTAAATCAGCTGATATTAATTCCTCAATTAAATAGGATACATTTCACAAGGATTGTTTAAAATAATACACTTAACTCAACTGTAGTAATCAATCGAGTGCCCTTGGTGCACAGAAAAGGGATTTTTTTTTACATGATCAATCTGTTAATTACTTCACAGAGAGGTATTTTCTAAGGTAACCGTAAGTAATTTTACTACTTTATGTTTTCAGAGTGATGTGTAATAGTAAAAAATAAAATACTTCATATTTTAAAAACAGGTCACAATGGATTAAAAAGTCAACACCCCTATAAACGATATATTGCAAAGTATAAACAATACAAATCCAGGTTAGAATTCACAAAACATGCAATAAAAAATAACTGCAACAGACGTAGAATGCACATGATCAAAATATTTCTGTAGTAAAAATTCAGTTTAACTATTTGAATCACAAATATTAATCATTAGAAACTCCCTCCTTAAAAAAACTTTCTGCCAAGTTCTGCATAAGCAAAATGTTTAGTCCTTAATGTCAAAGCTTTGAGTTTAACATTTGATCTTTGCTTCAGATGATGTTGAGGATGAAAAACTGTAATTATACTTACCATACAGGAAAATTATGCTCTTGTCTCCTTCCTCCTTAGTAGCTCCAAAGGCAGGTCCCTGTGTTTATTTCTGAAACGAAGGCAACACTACATAAACATTTTAGCCATTTACACGGCAGTACGTATAAGGCTCCAAAGGAAAGTTGTACAGAAAAGAGTTGGGTTTGTCCAAGTCTGGAGTTGGGCAGGAGGGATGTGATACACCGATGAATAGTGCATGAGTGTTGAACCCGAGACTGGTAACTATAACTAGGGGCTGCTGAGAGACGTCACTGTGAGCGGAGTCTGCCAATCCGCACAGGCTCCGAACGCAGCTAAAGATATGTATTAGGCTTTTTCTGTAAAATGTCCAAACTTTTTTTGCGATGGTCACTGGAAAGGTTAACCACGGGGAGTCAAATTAATCTGATTGTTAAATTGTAAATGATAGTATTGTGCATTCTACAAATAGTATATAGTGTAATAATGTTAATACAAAGCTAACTAAAGTAAGAAATACTCTCAAAGTACTGTTGTACTTGCATTTTGCTCATTTCATAAATATCGTGGTTTCTGCAAGGCGAGGATAAAGACAAATTAAAATCCCTCTTGTGCTCAAAAGGCCAGAGACCATCTTTTTGTAAAAGTTATACCAAACCTACACTAGAAAAACCTTAAAAAATATGTGAGTATGCGATAATATTACTATATCCCTGTGTCACAAGTTTAAAGGAAGCAAACAAAATATCATTGCAGCCTAGTTGGAAGAACTCTCCTTAATCTTTAATAGGGGGCTGCTGCAAACTGGGTCTGACTCCAGATACAATGTCCTTTGCCATGGAATCAACAAATGGTGTCGTGGCCTAGTTGCAGCACCTTGTGTTTCAAGTTCACTCAGGTTTGAGCCTCAAGGTATAAAAAGTTTCCTGTTCTGAATTGCTCGAGTGCTGCTGATGAATTGCATGCACAAGGTTATTTATTGAACCAATATGGATGAAATAAGGAAATCGTGGTTTGATGTGTTTTTAACTGAAATGAAGCCGGTGATGATGATGATTTCGTAACATTTTGCTGAGTTTAGCCAAACTTTAGCAACTCCCATTCAATGCAACTTGTATTGGATGCTAAAGTACAACTCATCAACTCATCAATTACACATACAGCCAGTCTGTAAGTCATACGTCAAAGTCTAAAGTTGCTGGTGTCCGATGAAACAAGTCTCTAAATTATTCAAGCGGGCGAGTCAGTGTTGCAAGTGGCATCCTCATTATGTGGACAAATAACAAAAGAAATGGATTTAGCGTAGAGGGAATGACAGGGAAACTGATCTTTGTTACTATGTTGGGGGAATATTTTTACGTTTTACCCATTTAAGGAGAAGATGGAGCACAAAGTCCAAGGATGTATAATCAGTACAGACCTATATTTGAACATATGTTTATTTAACAAAGAATCAAACTTTACTGAATTCAACTTTGTCTTTGCCTAGAACTGTAACAGATGCATATATTTCTTCTGCCTGCTCAGCCTGGATGTGCACTGATACTTGCGGTGACACCAGCCTGGACACTGTGTTGACGGATTCTGCCCTTAATTACATGATTCACTGTCATGACAGGCTAAGAGGGGTTGAGGAGATGTCGTAGTTCCTCGGGGACCGACCGGAGCCGTGTCACCAACAGTGCAGTTACAGGTTCCCACTGTAGTCTAATATACTAACCTCATTCTCTGATGGATGCTGTCATCAAATGCAACTTTAAACACTCTGACGTTGACATCAGCCACTGAGGGAAGGGGCCATGGTTTGATTTATCTGGTCTGATGAAGAATAAAAACATATTAAACACAATTATGATCGACCCTCCCTTACATCAGGGAGTGACTCAGTAGAGTTGATCTGTCGTCTTAAAAAACTGAACTAGGTCATATCTGTGCTATATCTGAGCGTTATCATCTGTATGGGTTTTGGATGAATATTTAGGCGGCACTCGTAAATATGCATGAGCGAGCGACCAACCCCTTAAACTGACACCTATGACAATGTCGTCTAGGGTTAACCACCCGATGACTCGATACCGACCATGCAATCTTATCCCAAGTAGGTCCAGTGACCAAAGCCCTTTTTTGGCTGTAGGTTGTGGGCTGGTTATCACCATCTTCTTTGTGCTCCAGTGAGTCTGTGGAAACACCACCTGACGGAGGTGTCGTATGTCATTATAACACATCCCAGCCTCTCGGATGGGGGAGCTTGGCGAGCTTCGTCTCTGAAACACAGTCGGAGGGCATTGTTGCTGTTGGGTGTCCGGGTCGGGGCGTTGCACTGGTTGGCAAGCACGTAGTACCTGACCTCAAGTGACCCCCCTGGGACATCCTTAACAGAAATAATTTAAACTCTGAATAATTGTTTTTTGCCTCTTCTGTGGATTTTTTTACATCCATCCATCCCCTAACCCTAACCCTAACCCTAACCCATCACGTATTTAAGATATAAAAGTCCTCAATTGCACCAATTACAACATAACAAATATGTCCAGCTATAATTAAACCTCACATGAATTTGTTCACAATCTTTTATTGCAGTGATATCCTAGAAATGAGCCGTCTTCTGTAGGCTGAAAGAATTGCATTATATTTTAGTCAGGTCAGTCTATTTGTGTGCATATAAAATACTGTGCAAAGGTTTTAGGCACTAAAAGCAGAGCTTCTTAGAGAATATCTTGGAGAGCCATTGTTATATTTATTATTAGTAGTAGTAATAGTAGTAATAGTATGATAGTGTCCACAGTTATAAACATTTCAAGAAACTAAAAGTATGTTGCAACAAATAATAAGTATCTTTGGGCCACAACTTGAGACCGTTTTTGTTGTTTTCTTTTTAGTCTCTATTTGTTTGGTATATTTATGTCGAATTATCTATTAACTGTTCCTCTTTCTAATGCATTACTGGATCAATTGACAACTAACGCTGAATTACATCGATACTGACGAGACGAGGAAGCTAGATGCTCCTCCATACTTACCTCCTGTCTTCCTTCCTTTCTGAATATGCCGAATCAGCTACTAAAGGGTAATTTATGCCATGTGACACTTAGTGCAGTGACAACTATCTTAATTATTCTTCTAAATCTAAATATCTGTTCTTGTACTTTTCCTCGCCCACCATACTTCCTGGGTCCGTTGCAGCAACAGCACCACCTGGTGACGATAGACCTGTCACTGCTGCTGGCTAACGTTTTCAGAGCCCTAATGGAAAAGTAGCCAGTTTTGCATTTGATTTTCTCAGAACTTCTAAAGTAAAAACTCCTGAAACCTGACGAAATGACAGTGTGGGTCACTGTAAAGAAGAATAAATAGAAATAATATTTAATATTAGCAAAGTATGAGTGCCAAAATGTGCCAGAATAGTGTCAAATATTTGTTAGAAATCAATCAGTTGTTTGAAACTTAATTTAAAGTTTGAATGGCAGCCGATCAAGGACGAAGCTGTTGGCAAAGTGTAGGATGTTGATGCTGGAGAACCAGGAACTGGAGCATGAGCTTGTGTGAGGGACACATCTCCAAAATGGAGGCTGACCAGTGGCTGTGCTCTGGAATACCCAGGTTGGTTAGAGGACTGTAATGCTTCAGACGAGTTCAGTATTGCGAGTTAACACATCCTTGCTTTGTTTTGTGTTTTTCCTTCCAGCACTTTTCTCAGCAGTTTCTTGAAATAACCGACTGGGAGCAGAAACACAGACCAGCATTTTCCACCATCCTCTGTTGACACTGAAAGTAACTTGGAATTCCTTTGAGGATCTGAACCAGTAATGTCCCGGAGACACTGGACACGTCCACTGGTGGTGAGACCTCCCAGCATTCAGCTGACACAGACTCAAACCTGATCTCACATTATACTTCAATATTACACTTAACAGGCACTAGTGTAGAGCTGCTGCTAACTTATAAGAAGGGGTAATTTTCCTGGTTACTGAATTAGTAATTTGATCCATTAACTAGAATGGAACTCAACATAGGACAAAGTTCTGCCATGGCCCTTATGAAACCACATTTAAATCAATCAATCAATCAATCAATCAAGTTTTATTTGTATAGCCCACATTCACAAATAACAATTCGTCTCATGGGGCTTTAACATTGTGTGACATCCTCTGTCCTTAACCCTCAACAAGAGTAAGGAAAAACTACTAAAAACCCTTTTCACAGGTAAAAATATGTAGAAACCTCAGAGAGAGCCACATGTGAGGGATCCCTCTCTCAGGACGGACAGAGGTGCAATAGATGTCAGGTGTAAGAAAACATCATCAGGATTTTTAGCAGCATCCATGAGGCTAAACATTTTTCAATACTATGTGTCAGGCAGTCCCGCTGCAATCACAGTCTCTGGCCAGCAGCCAGCAAGACCACGATCCAGCGTCAGGATGGGATCCACTATAGTCTACATTCATTGTCCACCGCCGCCAGTTAGAATCCATCATCAGCTGCCGCCTCGGTCGTGGTCCCTCATCATCCGATGCCAACGCGACAAATGATCCTCCATTACAACGATGATCAGCTGGCACGATACAGAATCCACCGAACTGGATCCACCATTGCGACCTCCGACACGCGATCCACAATCATAATCCATGGTGCGGCCACAGCTGTGGCCCTGCATCCGCGGGCGCTAAGGCACAGAAACTCCGGGAAAAGGGGTCAAGTTAGTGTACTGATCAGATAAGAATTATCTTGATGTGATAAATATGGAGAAAAAGGAAGGAGAAGCAGGAAAGAGAAGCTCCGTGTGTCTTGTGTCATAAATTCCCTGTGCGTCTTAGCATCATCAGGGGTTTTTGCCATTTAATCAAATTTGGAACATCGCACTAATTAGCTCGAACTATAAGCTTTATAAAAAAGGAAGGTTTTGAGTCTACTTTTAAACGAACAGAGCGTGTCTGCTTCCCTAACTGAAAGTGAGAGATTATTCCACAGCAGTGGGGCTTGATGGCTAAAAGCTCTGGCTCCTACTCTACTTTTAGAGACTTTAGGGACAACAAGTAAACCTGAGTTCTGGGATCGGAGTGCTCTAGTAGGTTGATATGGAACTAACATCTCTTTAAGGTAAAGAGGTGCCATATCATTAAGGGCCTTGAAGGTGAGGAGGAGAATTTTAAATTCGATTCTAGATTTAACAGGAAGCCAGTGTAGCGATGCTAATACTGGAGAAATGTGCTCTCTTTTCTTAGTTCTCGTCAGGACACAGAGTCTTTAACGACTTGCTGCTGGAGCCTGATAATAATGAATTACAATAGTCCAGTCTCGATGTAACAAAGGCGTGGACTAGTTTTTCTGCATCTTTTTGCGAAAGGACATGTCTGATTTTTGAGATATTACGCAAGTGGAAAAACGCGGTCCTAGAAATTACTTTTAAGTGACTATTAAAGGACAAATCAGGATCGAAGATCACTCCCAAGTTCCTGACTGTGTCATTGGAAGCAAGGGCAATGTCATCTAGCGCAGCTATATCATTAGATAATGTATCTCTAAGGTGTTTAGGGCCGAGTATTATAACCTCTGTTTTATCTGAGTTTAATAAGAGAAAATTGCGGGTCATCCAGGTTTTTATGTCCTTGAGACATGCTCGAAGTTTAGTTAATTGATTACTTTGATCAGGTTTTATTGACAAATATAACTGGGTGTCATCCGCATAACAGTGAAAATTTACCGAGTGTGTCCTGATAATGTTTCCTAGTGGAAGCATATATAATGAGAATAAAATTGGGCCGAGCACAGACCCCTGTGGGACACCATGGTTAACTTTGGTGCGCACCGATGACTCATCATTGATTTTAACGAATTGGGAGCGATCAGCAAAATAAGATTTAAACCAGTTTAAGGCCGTTCCTTTAATGTTAATTAACTGTTTTAGTCTCTCTAATAAAATTTGATGGTCAATTGTGTCGAATGCTGCACTGAGATCTAACAGAACGAGGACAGACACAAGTCCCTGATCTGAAGCTATTAGAAGGTCATTAGTGACTTTTGCCAGGGCTGTCTCTGTGCTATGATTGGTTCTAAACCCAGACTGAAAGTCTTCATATATATTATTTTCCTGGAGAAACTGTGGAATCCGGGATGACCAACGGTGATGAACCCATGGACCAGGATCTCTCGGTCGTTCCCACCAAATGCATCTCCAGTGTAGAAACCCTCGAAATTAAAGCGAGAATAACGTACATAGACTACGAAGGTCGCTCTGACGGCGACTCCATCAAGAAGATTATTAATCAGATTCCTGGAGAAAATCCACTACATCCACATTTTTATTTGGATGTGCTTCAAATTGCAAACAGAAATATCAGCTCCATAAACATTTCTGATTTTTTCTTCATCAATATCTATGAATTATTCTCTGCTGTTCGATTAAAACTTAGTAAAATGCTCTATTTCACTATTTTAAAGAAAATGAAAAACATATCCTCGGCTCAGGATCCATCCATCTTTCCACCAAGTTTTGTCGAAATCGATTCTGTAGTTTTTCCATTTTTACAAACAAATAAAAAGAGACAAATCATAATCTCTATGGTGGAGTTATGCATCAGAAAAGGAGAAATAAAATCCCTGCTTTTAGCCTAAATGTCCTCTGATGTCCTCTTCTGTGTAAATTACCTCGTTTCAAGTCAACTTTGAATGTCGGGGCTTACAGACACTTGGATGACACCACAGGAGCAGATGAAGGCATGTTATGTTTTTTTTTTTCGTTGCTTTTAGTTGTTTGAGGAAGTACTTCAATTGTATTTGATTTGACTGCAACACTGTTTACCCCTGAAACTCCAGAAGTGTTTTGTGGACTCAAACACTTCACCCAATCCTCCATCGGCAAAGTGGTGAGTAAATAATGACTGAATTTAAATTTTTTGCTGACTTTACTTTGCCCTCTAGAACCAAAGACCTCCATCTAGTGGTCAGACTATTCAATTCAAAGGAAGAATCAGGAAGGGATGGGGTGGGGACACATTTTCACCACATCTCTTGAGGATACAGCATCAGAGCAAGTTAGTGTCCAAGCAATGTGTGTGACTGAATATTACATAACCCCTTGCCATGGTAATAATTCACGAGGACGCGGCCTCTCGGTTATGCATCTTTTATTTTCCTCCCCCCCCCGTCTCCAGGAAACGCTGCATCCCTTTGGCATCCAGCAGGCAGTGAGGAGGGGGAGTTAAAGTGACACAGCTATATTCTGTGAAAGTAAAGCAGGGCAGCTCACAAGGGGGAGATCTTTAAAAGGGGAAGGGTCGCCTTTTAATAGACAAGACTCATTGACGATCAGAGTCTCTCCAGATCTCCTTCACCTCTAAAGGAGACTGGTGTGACTTTCCTTTTGTGGACATATCTTTGAATTATCTCCAGCTCACTGAAAAGAGGTTAAACCGGTGGTTTGGTGCTGTGGCTTTTTCACTGTACTGGTTTGTGAGGCACAGATGGACAAGCAGCTGATGCAGGAGGCAGCTCCCTGCACAGCTCACTCTGCAAGCGAGAACCCGAAGGCATCTTGAAATAGAAATTCAAAAGAAGAAGGAGGAGGAAGAGCAGGAGCAGGAGGAAAAGGAGGAGGAGGAGGAGAGAGGCAGAGGCAGGGGGTGTTTTGAGTGCGAGCACTGGTATGCCAGGCTCAATACCTAGCATGGCTGTGCAGAAGAAACAGAGTGGCATCCCTCCATCGCAGGGACCACTGTCTACACGTACCATCGAGAACCAGGGGAAGGGGAACGGTCTTGAGAGAACAGGAGGTGAGTAGATTTTGCTGTTATTTGATGATGATTTTTCTAAAAGTAGCTGATCTAAAGAAGCATTTCCTCGAAACCAAGTCACAATAGATGACTGACACAGGATTATTTTATCATATCGATGACGCACGGGTAGAATAACAGATTCCCTCTGAGACGTGTTTGTGATGCAAGGCTTTAAAAAAAACCGTGGAAACCGGGGGGCATCTTTGGACACAGATTATGTAAAACATACAGGATCCTGATATTGTTTACACGACAGGACCCTCCACCTGTACTTCATGTACTCCTGAAGGTGTCTATGTCTTGACCTTAGCTCGTCTGAGTCATCCTCCCGAGGACCGGTCAGGTGCTTGCATGTTCTCTATGCCTTTTATACACAGCCTGTCAATAGAGGCTCTTTTATCTGTATCAGACCCCAAGGCCAAACAACTCCCTAACAACCACTGTTTGAGACAGATGCATCATGGTTGGTTTTTGGTTTATGTACGCAGCAGCTGCGTCTCAGCATTTGTTGTACGAATGGTGCGTTCAGGTGCAGAATGCTGTGTGTCGTCACAGGTAGGAGAAAATCCCCGAATTGTTGTATGACGAATTATGTTAAATGAATCAAAAATAGAGGCAGAGTACAATCGAGTGTCAGGGCAATATCGAAGAAAGGCAATTCACAGATTTCAAGAGAAAAGTCATATTATGGAAATAAATTTGTAGTTTATGAAATCCTTTGTCTATCAGGCAGATGTTGCCGACGACATCCTCACAGTCGACCACTAACAAACATTTCCTCCTGCACTAAAGAGACGATTTCCTCCACATCTGTGTGGTTCCTTCCTCAGAATAGATACAGTTTCTTGCACAGTCTTTTCTGATCCTGAGTCCTGATACTTATGATAATGTGCTGCTAATGAGTCAAAGCTTCATTACTTGTGAAACCTACTCTCTTCTCAAGACCAACTTAGCAAGACGTGATGTTTCTCCTCTAAAATGACACATAGCCTCAAATTATTACTTCATTCTCATCACAACACTATTTTCAAAATCTCTTTGCTGGTATTGTTGTCACTGAATAACATGCACATTTTTTTCATTGCTTACAGAGAATGGCTCTTATATCAGACAAAATCCACCGCCAAAGAAAACAGCTTCTTCTGTCAATAAGTCCCCACAAATCCTCAACGCCTTTTCTCCACGGGCCGCTGCAGGTTTGATACCTCTCTCTGTTAACCTGAGGTCCAACTGACTCTGTTCATCAGACAGATGTCACATAATTATGAATCATTAACTGCAAAGTATTATTTTTGGTATTCTAGTGGCTAATGGACCCAATGTTGACGAGAGGCTGAAGGCAGCACGAGAAAGAAGAGAGGAGAAGGAGAAGTTAGTCGGTATGTGAGCTTCTAAGGTTAATACACTGTCCTCAATTTTTCTATACGATTAACACAGATAGCTGATAAATCTATATATACACAGCCTCTCGGGAGCTGAGCAGGTTGGAGCGTGAGCAGCGGGCCCAGCGATACCATCAACAGCAAGTGGAGGAGCGCAAGAAAAAGATCCTGGAGCAGAGGCACAGAGAGGACAGGAGGCGCTCTGCTGTGGAGGAGAAGCGCAAGCAGACGCTGCAGGAGGAGAAAGTGAGTGTTGAGTAAAAATCTTTGGACATTGATTTCACAGCTCTGGATTTGAGCAACAGCTAAACTGATGCTTGTTCCCCCCGAATTAAGGAGCGATATGAATCTGCAGTGCGCAAGACGCTGGAAAAGAGCCAGAGGGCCCAACACAATTCCGGTCCAAACACAAGGGGGAGGAAAATAACCAAGAATGGTGAGTCGAAGATAAATACGCTTTACTTTTATCCTCCTCCTTTTAACATTGTCTTTCTAAAATCACCTTTGTAGCATATCTTGACACAGCAATTTCTTGGCTTGCATAATCTTTTGTTTTTGCTTCATTGAAACTTTATACTGATCAATACGCTAGTTCCACGCCGCTTACCCCTGACACCATGGGAGAAGAACTTGGTCAGTCGCCTCCTTACTCCCACTTGCTCTTATCTGGCCAGGAGCAAGAGTGCTGGTTGTCAGTCAGGAGAAGAAGGTACTCTACCCCCTGCCCCCCTCCCAGATAACAGAATGTGCTCATTTGCTTTAAAGGTTCAGTGTGTAGAATTTAGTGACATCTAGTGGTGAAGTTGCATGTAGCAGCTGAATACCCCTCCCCTGCCAAACATGAAAGATAACCTTGGGTAGCCTTCAGTTGTTATAAAAACTCAAAAGCTATTTAGTTTGTCCAGTCTTGGCTACTGTAAAAAAACATGGCGGCCTCCGTAGAGAAGACCCACTCCAGATGTTAATATATAGTATAAATATAAAGGCCCCATTCTAGGGGAAAGAAAACAATTCATACAATGAAACACACTAGTGAAAACATCTCTAAGATTAATATATATTCAATTTCTGCCGTTAGATCTTTTTCACCTAAATCTTACACACTGAACCTTTAATATTATGGAAATGCAATGCCAGTGGTTTGTCGTGCATTTGTAAAACAATGCTACATCCAATGTTTTCAGGCCATTTTGTTTACTAACTCAGCTCGTTTTCCTCTCTGTTGACGCACTGCTCCACATCCCCCCCCCCCTTTCACTGTTACCACCATTTGTGCATATTTCCCCAATTTCCCATAATTATGGCACAAAACACTGGCTCAGTTGTCCATGTTTGTCGCCGTGCAGTTTCATTCCACTCCATGAACACCACCACCACCTCCTCCACTCCTCACAAACCCCAGCAACACTCTGGTTCAGTCCAACAGAGGCCATCTGCCTCCCCAAGTCCCAACAGCAGAAGCCTCCATCTGGCACAGGTAAATCCAGCACTTCCTTTGGTCTGACATATGTGTGTTGCTAAATAATTATGACGTTGTATAAGGACCATACTTAAAAATAGATTTCCAAAATAAAGTGAAAATGTTACAAGAATAAAGTCGTGATTGAAGAGAAAATCATCAATCATACATCTTTACAAGAATAAAGATGTAATTTTATAAGAGTCTACAATAAACCTTTCAGTCGACCACTACCAAACGTTTAAACATTTCAAAGTCATGATACTTATACTTATATGCCAAAATATATTGATTACGTTATTTGGCAAACCTCCATATTCCTCATTTTAAAGCAGGCAACAGACAGATCTCCTGTCCTGCTTATGTTAAATGACACATAGCCTAAAAATATGACTTTATTTTTGTAAACATACACCTTAATTCTCATGAAATTGCAACTTAATTTTTTTACGACTTTATTCTCAAAATCTAAGAATGTTTTTTCTCAATATGGCTCTGTTTAAGAATAGCATATATACGATTTATTACAATTTTTTTACTCTTTGCTTTTTCAGTCAGATGTTTGGGCTGAAACGGTAACAGTAATTCTGATCCCTTTTCTTTCTGTTTTAGGTTAAAACACCAAAACAGAAAGAGGCCATTAAGACGCCAGAGAGTAAGAAGAACTCAAGCAGGGGCTCAAACATCAGATCCGTCAACACCAGTGTGAAACCAGCACCAGTGACACAGAGCAGAAAAGCCTCACCCTCACCAGATCGGTAGGTTGAGATTGTGTGGCCGTTACCTCCACAACGTTCTGAGAGAAATGTGAATAAAGTGGGACATCTGCTCTCTTCTGCCGCGTTTTCAAGGAGTCCTCGAAGATCACTCAGCAGACATTCGACCCCGCTGCAGCTCGAGCTCCCATCGGTCCCGGAGGAGACTGTCTGTCGCTCTGCTCTCGCTCCTGGTAACTCAAGGCCTGTCAGGACATCATCCGGAGGACGGACAGAGAAGATGAGGAGTGAACCACCAGCACCAGTGACACCACGTCTGAACCTGCCCAACAAAGCTCCTACAACCGCACCAGTGAGAGATAAAAGTAAGATACAGGAAACAAATAGTGGCGTATTTGAAGTGGTATTCAAAGTGCTTCAGATATTGACGATTTTATTTCTTCTTCAGGTCCTTCCCATAGGCCTCCTGATCCATCCCCCCGGCCTCTTGAAGTTGTGAGCAGGCCCTTGGCCGGAACCACAGACCAAGAGGCCGCCTCACGTCTCCTGGCTGAAAAGAGGAGAGAGGCCAGACTACAGCGGGAGAGAGATGAGCAGGAGCGTCTGCAGAGAGAGGAGGAAGAAAGGTTAAAAAACATCCACCCTATGAGACAGAAACACTGCTGTAGCAGGGTATGGTATTGCTACAACTTACACTTTACAACATTTCCAGGCGCAGTCGTGAAGAAGCGGAGCACAGGAGGGCAGAGGAGCGAGCACAACAGCAGGCCGAAGCTCAGCGTCTAATAGAGGAGAAGAGGAGGAGGGAGGAAGAAGAGCAGAGACAAGCCGAGGAAGAGAGAGCTCAGGCCAAGAGGGAAGCCGCCCTCCTGCAGAAACAGGTGAACAGGGAAACACCTTCATCCTTTCCCCACTCAAGATTAAATTGTACAGCTCCATCCCAATGTTATTTTTTTGCAGTTGTTTTCTTCATTCTCAGGTATTTTTATTGGAAGAGTTAGTTTGTGTGTTTGCTCATCCTCACAACGTTCTGTATCTGCTCTGTGTTTTCTGCAGAGAGAGGAGGAGGAAGCCAGGGAGAGGGCGAAGGTGGAGAAGCTGAGACAAGAGCGAGAGATGCTCGCACAAAAAGAAGAGGTAGACCGTCAAGACAGAAAAAAGGTGACTAAATCAGAGTTATTACGATGCAGATAATTCTTTTTTTTTAATTTTCAAGAACAACTGACCTGGACAATACGACAGACTGCGGTACAGACACGTAGTTAAGATAAGATCCAGTAGATAAAATTAGAAGTAATGGAAATACTATTCACATTTATTCTGATTAGAATGTCAGGGTCAAACCTTTAAAGAGAAAACCCTTATTAACTGTATGTGATGCAATGTCATGACCTCTTTAACCAATTGTCTACTGGGTCTTTCCTCTTGAACAGTTTTATTTCCTCCGCCATGGAAGTATTTATTTGTTTGTTTGTTTAGTGTTTTTTATTTCAACCAAAGTTACGCAAAAACAACTACAGTTTGGGGCTGTCTGATTGAATTAAAGTGGAAGTATGCGCTATACTATGTGCCTCTTCAAGTTCTCAATGCAACTATAGAAAAGAAAATGATCATATGTGTTGCCCTGTGGCCATCCCAGAGAGAGAGAGCGTTGTGTTTTCTGGCACATGGAGCTGCTGCTTGTCTGCATAGGTCATATGTAAGTTTGCCCTTAATGTACAGGGTCTGTCTGTAGACTGAGGCTGATGTACTGATCGAGAATGAATATATTATTTTCATCATTTTAAATCAAAACACATTTAGGATTTGTTTGTTAATTCCTCTTATCAGATTACTTCTGAATATTATACATATATGTACAAAACGCTTTATTCATCAAAATCATTAACCATACCAAAAGTTCGGTTTTATTAAAGAGACTGGATGTTTTCACAAAGACTGCTATGACAGGGTTAGAATGAAAGCTGTGTTTTTTTTCCAGCGACTAGAGGAGATCATGCGGAGGACCAGAAGGACCGATTCTCCAGATACGGTCAGATTTACTGTTCACTTGATAAAAAGTACATTGCCTCTGGGTCCTCATGACGCACATCCAGCATCAACTAACAACTAACCCGCTCCACTTCTAAAAGTTACACAGCCTGTCCCTGACTATATTATTAAACCTTTTTCAACACAGAAGCCCTCACCAGTCCGGCTCTTACCAAACGCACCCAAACCAAAGGAAAACACAGAGCCTGTGCACAATGGCACCATTGAACATGTCGTCAAGTTGCCAGTGGGCACCAAGTCCGCACAGCTGGGGCTGAACAATGAGGAGGAGGGGGTACCTGTTGTGGCCTTCAAAGAACGGAGGTCTCTCCGAACGCTTACCGGCCTGGAGGAAATCCAGACCCACCAACGAGCAGGTGAGAACCAAAACAAGTGGGACCTAACAATGGGAAATAAACATCAGCAAGAGCCAGATTCTGACAACTAATGGCTCTGGACTGAGAAAAGCACTGACATCATGTCATTTTTGCTCCTTATTAGTCGTACAAATGCATGGCAGTGTCTATAGGACCAGTCAACATGGGTGGGATATGGATCAGTGAAGAACCCATAACATTTTGGTGTGGATCTGGATTTTTTGAATGTTACAAGCTGGGGCATTTAAACATTTCCGTTGATTTCTCAGAGAATAATTCAGAATGGGAAAGAAAAATCAGGCATATTTAGGGAACTAATATTTATGAGTCCGTGCAGTTTGGTGCAGATCCAAATAAAAATCCAGATCAGGATCAGAATCAGAATCAGAAGTATTTTATTGCCAAGTACGTTCACACATACAAGGAATTTGCTCTGGTAATTGGTGCAAACAATGAACATAGAACATAAAGACGCAATAAATACAGCATGCATGGAGAGCAATAAAAAATGGGAAACCAGTATATATTTACTCACTGTTTACTTCTAATTTACTAACTTTTTAATCAATATTTATACAAAGTAACATTTATTTTGAGATAAACATTTCTGAATAAAAATATATAAAAAATATAAAATATAAAAAGTGAAGTAAAAAGTGAAATGCTAAATGCAAAACAGTTAACAGTGTCATATTGCAATATGCAATGTAATGCAGTATAATATAATATGATATGATATAATGTGTTAATTTAACACATCCTAGAGGTGTGGGGGTGGAATAAAAGTCCGAGTCAGGTGGGGGTCCCGGGCCTTGTTGATAAGGCCCACTGCAGTCGGGAAGAAGCTGGTCTTGTGGCTGGAGGTTTTGGTCCTGATGGCCCGCAGCCTCCTGCCCGAGGGAAGAACCTCGAGATCTAGTGAATCTAAACGTGGTTTCATAAGGGGACTGACAGGGGCTTGGCAGAGGTGTGCACCGTAATGAGAGCCATTCATGGTTAACACGAGGAGAGAACTGGTGACATTTTGAAAAGCCAGACTCAAGGTTTCCTATGATGTGTCTCTAAGACCTGACATCAAACGTGTAAGCTGCTCTGAAACATTTTGATATCTTGCCTTTAAATGTTTTTCTCTCCCTGTTGTGTGTTGTTCAGAGGTCATCTGAGCGTCTGCCTGATGTTCAAAGACTTGGAGAAGCTGAGTGATGGGATTTCCTGCATCACAGCCAGTTCGCTGCCCCTCAGCACTTTGAACGAGCATGTAAACCTGCCTCATTGAGGTCATCAGCACTTGGTATTTGGTCACTTTTCTGCGTGTACCCAATGGCACAATTGGATTGGGCGAGTTAGGTCAGAATTTTATTTAGTGCAGCAGGTTTCTGAACTAATAAATATCTGTAAAAATTTGACGTAGACAGCGGTGATGAGAGCTTGCTGGCAAATGCAGTTAGTCTTTATGGAGAGTGTTGCCTCTGTGAAATATTAGGAATAGCCACCTTAACAATCACAACATATGTTAGCCATATGCTTTCTGCTTATTCCTGATATTTCTTGCCGTCTAAGCACTTTTCCTTCCTCGGTTTCGTCGCTGTGGAATTAGAATAGCTTGAGTCACTGTTTCTGCGCTGAGAACACAAGAGTTAGGAGTGTTATTTAAAGTTCCTTTCCTGCATTTATTCCTATCTTACCCTTCGATTTTGTGAAAATATAGCAATCACATATTTCAAAGCTGCTACAGACTTAGTCTCCAAAGACATTGCTTCAGTTTTGTGAGTGATGTTTTAGTAAATACGATGCACAAAGCGTTTATTGCACTGACAGTTGCTTTGTTTGATATCGCGCAAATCACTTTACAAAGCAAAGTTTGAGATGTAAAGGTTAAGTGAGTGAGTTTATTAAATAAAAGCATATCAAATATAAAAAAATATTTATGATCATTAGTATTTGATCACATAGTTTAAATATTGCTTATAACTATCACTTATTATCGGGTTGAGAAGTCAAGATATGCCATATTTGATCCAAGTTGATACTATGCTGCGCCTCTGTCTTTGTTTGCACGGTGACTGTAACCAACATGAAAACAAAAGTCAAAATAAAAGCACATTGAAATACCAAAGGTGAAATAAAAATGCAGTTTGTCCAACCAGCATATGGATTAAAACACGCCTTACACTTGTACAATGACCACATTTTTCAGTATTTGGTCTGAGTCAACAGAGGATTGAGACCGAGGAGGAACCAGTCTCCATCTGCAGAGGAAGAGCACAGCACACAGACAGCTTATAGCTCCAGACATACAATGAATGACCCTAAGCGATCTGTACTAAAGTTGCTAAATAAATAAATCTACAAGTACAAACATTTCTTTAAGGTTGAACGTTATGATGAGTCATTCACCCCACATGCAGCTGGTCTCATCTGACAGGGTGGGAGACAGAAGAGCCCAGAGGAGTCCTCCTGATAAACACACACTTTCCATCACTGCCTGGTAAACAATGATTGGATTCAACGTGACTTCATCAGGAGGTCATCCATCCCATGGTCTGCAGGACTGGCCCCAGTATGGCCCTGCGCCGAGCTCCAGTCTGGCAGCAAGGGGGGGACGCCAGAGTTCAGAGATCAACAAACAAACAAGAAGATAACACTTTCAGGGATAAACAACAAACAAACAAATCATTCTCACTCAGATTTTGAGAAGAGTGAACCCTTAGACTCTTTCAAATACAAAACAATAGAGGATCTCAGCTCATGTTTCACTTCTGTTCAGTTCAGCTTTTCCTCCACTAGTGAACCATCACTATAAGGAAAGGAGTATTAGAGTATAAGGAGAGTAATATTAAAGTATAAGGAAAGAGGAGTATTAAAGTAAAAGGAAAGAGGAGTATTAAAGTATAAGGAATTGAGAGTATTAAAGTATAAGGAAAGGAGAGTATTAAAGTATAAGGGAAGAGGAGTATTAAACTATAAGGAAAGGATATTATTAAACTATAAGGACAGAGGAGTATTAAAGTATAAGGAAAGAGGAGTATTAAAGTATAAGGAAAGAGGACTATTGAAGTATAAGAAAAAAGGAGTATTAAAGTTAATGAAAGGAGAGTATTAAAGTATAGGGACAGGGGAGTATTAAAGTATAAGGAAAGGTGATTATTAAAGTAAAGGGACAGAGGAGTATTAAAGTATGAGGAGTATTTGTGGTTTCAGGGAGCTGCTGCTCTGTTTACGTGGTGACGTACCTCCTGTCCTCCATTCTCATTGGTGAATGTGCTCTTTGTTGTATTGCGTCACGACGTTCATCCCGTTAAACGGTTGACTTGGAAACCGTCGCAGCGTCGCTGGTGAAGTTGGAGGAATCACAGTCACAGCAGGTAAACAACAGGGAAACAACAGGGAAACACACAGTCACACCCTCACGGACACACGTATTCCCGGGTTTGGATCCATGTGTGTGGACGCTGCTTCGTTCCAGAGCTCAGACTTCTGGTCGAGGAACCTAAATCCTGCTGTGTCAAACGAATTTAGCCTGTTAGCTATCGTTAGCACATAGCGAGCTAGCTAAAGTCGCTAACGTTACCAAGCTTTTTCAACATTGGAGCCTAAACTTTAAGAAATACAACACAGACAACAACACACACACAATCAACACTCACGTTACAAACCACTGGAGGACCAGCAGAGGGTTTGTGGTGCAGCGTGAGCCTTATCCCTGTGTTTCTTATTTTTAGCATGCAAGCCCTCCTCCCTGGATTACTGTTGTTTTGCACTCAGGATGAGAGACACCACTGAGCCTGAGGATGCCAGCAGGTGAGTGTGGGGCTGTCCCTTCAACACATTCATAATAATAATTGTAATAACTTTATGCATGTAGCATCTCTCAAAAGCCTTTACAAAGTGCTTCACAAATAGGTACACAAATAAAATTACATCACAAATACAATAATGCAACATGCTTTGAAGGTAGTGGCAAAATAAAAGAATAAAAGAAACACGACAGCAAGCAGAATATTTGGATATCTTCAGTTGTAGTTAAGGTAAAAATACCATATCGAATGATATACAACATGTACAGCAACACATGCTAAATTATTTTCGTCAAACCACTTTTCTTGTTGATGCTAGTGTTAACTTTTAATTTTTTATTCTAACAGGTTTCTTGTTTTTACACTATTAGTTTCTATTCCATTCATATTTTCTACATTTCTTATATTCATAACTCAGGTATTATCATCCTTCTCTTAAGTATTGCATGTCACTTGTTACTTACTGATGCCTACTTATGTCTCTTGCTGCTGTAATATTGCAAATTTCCCCATCGTGGGACTAAAAATGGATCCATCCTGTCTTTTTACAGGTGAGAGGGACGACCGGGCAAAGAGCCGGGAGAGATTCAACGAAGTGTTCAAGAAATACACGGACACAGAAAAGAAGAAGTTGAAGAAGAAAAGCACTGAAACACCGGAGACCATTTTGGTATGTGTTCTTAAATCTGCAGCTCCATGGGCATGTATGTGTTGGAGAACGTTACACCAGGTTTCCAAGATTTCATAGTTTAGTGTTGATATGCTTCAAAGAAAATATTTAGCATTGTAGAAAATGTCTTATAGCCATTTGAATCATCCTTATAGATTCTGTATGCAGTAGAACATACAGTATGTCTTGTATTAATCTCCTTTCTCAATGCAAATCTATACAAGGGTTGAAATCATATTAAAGGTGAAGAGAAAGACATATCCTGACATTTCTTTGCTTTATGTCCAATTTCATTCTTTTTAGCTTCAGAATCTAAAAACGAATCTCAGCCTGGGGAAGGACACAGAAGAGGATGAGAGCATCCTTCAGAACACGTATCACCCTGAGGATGGCAGCCCTCGCTACACCAAGAACAAAAGGAGAGAGAAGGACGTTGCTAAAAAAGTTAATATCAACAACAGTAGAAACGAAGAGGAGATTCAAACACCAATTACCAAGAGGAAGAGTAAGAGGGGGCTTCCCCCCCTCCCTGTACCCGAGGACAGCAGCTACATCCAGAAGGATAAAGCCGCCAAGTCTGAGATTCCTTTTGAGCCAGAGGATATTGGTGGTAGAAAAGAACCAAAGCGAAAAAGTAAAAAGGGGAAAAGTAAAGGAGATGCAGAGGCCAAAGCAGACACCCAGGTAGAGGATGCTGAGGACAAGCTGCTGCACGAATACCAGCAGAGGATTGCACAGGAGGAAGACAGCTCTCCAAAAAAAACAAAAGTCAAGACAGAAGAAGAAAGCGCTGTCTCCCACAACGTTGCACTGAACAATGACGTTGGGAAGAAGAAAAAGAAGAAGCTGAAATCTGTAGTGACAGAGTCAGATTTGGGGTGTGTGCACTTTTTAATATATTACATGTAGATTTGTTGTGTTTTTACATCCAGCAGTAAGGCTGTAGGATTCAGTTTTTAACGGATATTAAAGCACAATTCTGGATTTTCGCTACGTCAGGGAACAAGATGACGCTGCAGACCAGGATGCTGATCTGGAAAACCAAACAGAATCCAAGGGAAAGAAAAAAAAGAAGAAGAAAAAGCATGGTAACCGATATTTCAGGAAATCATTCACAAAGTTCTAAAATGTTTTTTGGATGTTGATGAATTTAATGTTTTTTTTTTTTTTTTCAGTTGTCAAAGAAGAGAGTGAAACTGAGGCAGAAGAACCACAGAAACCAATGTTTGATGCCAGCCTTGTGCTGGCAGTGTCTGTTCACAGAACAGATCGCCTCAAAACCGACCTGCTGATCTCACACCCAATGGTGAAGATCCATGTTGTTGATGAAATCACTGGACAGTATGTGAAGAAGGAAGACTGGTGAGAATGGACACTGTTTATGTGAAGTTGTGTTCTTTCATGTTTCATTGCAGGATCATAAGTGTGTCTGTTGCTTAATACATTCATTCTTCTGATAACTTGAAACATAAGTGTCGCAGCTATTTGTGCTCTAATAAAATCTAGACATGCAAACGTTATTTTAAGGTCTAATTTCAATATAATCCTGACTGTAAGAAGTTTGAATAAATATACAAAATTTACAGCGAGTTCAGTTTTTCTGTAAACTCATAATTCATTAATTTGTATTTCCCTTGTCTTATAGCCATAGACCAGTTTCCTCATTCTATGAGCAGGAGAACGTTGACCACATTCTGCCCATCATGACTCAACCTTTCGACTTCAAGAAAAACAAATCAATCGTCCCCGAGTGGCAGGAGCAGATCATATTCAACGAGCGCTTTGGCTACTTTGTCGAACAAAAGGGCGAAAGCCCCAAAGTCTTACTTTTTTTTGAGGTAAGAGACATTTAAATTTTGAAAGATTTGGCCAATTCCACATTGCTGCCAATAACTGTTTATCATTTCAAATGTTTTATAAAGATCCTGGACTTCATTAGCATGGAAGAAGCAAAAGCGAACTTTGATGTCAACAAGCAGGAACGAGGATTCAGGAAGATTGCATGGGCGTTCCTTAAGGTACTGTACTGACACTTAGAAAAAGATGTTTAGTCTTAATTTAAATTGCTTAATCTCTTCCTTGTTTTCCATTTCCCTCTGTTTAGCTTGTTGGCACTAACGGTGTGCTGAACATCGACAGTAAACTCCGCCTGCAGCTCTTCGGTCCTCCGCCGCGGGCCAAGAGACAACCTAAAACAATAGAGGTGGTTGAGTGGTGGAGGAAGTTCCCGAGACACAAATATGCATCCACCCTTTATGTGACAGTGAAAGGCATTAAACTCCCTGAGCATGTAAGTTGGTAGTTGATTGTGTCGTTGTTTAAGTTTATATTGTCTCACATTTCTATTATATTATTATACATTATATTTATGTTTTACTATAGGTAATGTTTCGTATACTTTGATGTAAAGTTGAAGCAATGCCTTCAGTAGATTCAGCTCTGTGTTTTTGTTATGCAGGTGGACCCGTGTATCCGCTCCATGATGGCGCTGCAAGAGGAGAGAGGCAGCACCTCGTACAGTGAGCTGCAGAACGAGGTCACCAAGAGGAGCCTGAGTCAGCCTCTCGACAGCAAGCCGCCGGTCCTGAGATGGAGCCGGCTGCCTGGTCAGGTCGGTACAGTTAACAGACGAATTGCCACAGGACAATCAGAGTTATGATGTAATAAACCAGCCTGCTCGGGTATAACGAATCATTCCCGGAGACCATTTTAATCTGCATTCGTCGTAAGACACAAGCTTCATCAGCAGACTGGATAGTGTGAGGTGAACTCCTTGCAGTAACTTAAGAAGTTTTTTTAAATGTTCTGCCCTTTCAGGCGACATCTGGCCCTGAAGTAGACTGAAACCACCTCCGATCTATTTGCTCATTCTGTCTGTTCTGGTCTGGTCTGTGCTCAGACATGTGAAACTACACAAGCCTTATGAGTGTTTCTCTGCTAAAGGTCTGTCGGATTCCCAACAAGCCCATGCTGACGTTTCGTGGTGGTCAGATGGGATGTTTCACGGTGCTCTTCTCTCATGCTGGCACAATACTGGCTGCTGCTTGTGCCGACCGAGATTCTTTCCCTGTTGTAGGTAAGCTACGCCTCCCCTGCGGCTGCTCCTCTTGACTACTCAGCCTAAATCTCCAGCCAATTAAGTTGTTGATTGCACCCACTAGTCACAAACATCACTGGGAATGACCTCAGGCATAAGCAATATTCAAACATGCACAAAAAAATCAAAAAAATATACCATTTAAAAACTAACCTGGGTCATTTGCTGTTTCAGTGTATGATATTCCCTCGGGCAAGATTTTGGCTGCCTTCAGCGGTCATCTGAAAATAGTCTATGATCTCTGCTGGTCCAGAGATGACAAGAGACTTCTGTCTGCCTCCTCTGATGGAACCGTCAGGTAAGTTAAATGATAAACAGCACTGATAGGGAATGACTTAAAGAAACTGGGTATGAGTTCTGTCTGCTGGTGACTGAATTGCAATTTTTACTTGTGCCTCTAGGTGGAGTTTCATCACATTACTGCATTTTCATTCAAATTAATCTGTGCATGATGTTCATTTCTGTCAGAGAGTGGAATGTGGAGAGGCTCCTGGGAGCGGCTCAGAAGGTGCTCCCTCACCCGTCCTTCATATACTGTGCTCAGTACCACCCCACAGCCCAGAACCTGGTGGTGACCGGGGGCTACGACAGTCTGGTGCGAGTGTGGAGACTCGACGTTGACGATGTGAATGGCCAGCTGCTGCAGGAGTTTGAGGGTCACGGCAGTTTCATCAACACCATTTGTTTCGACTCTGAAGGTAAGACGTTCACAGTGCGCTGTGTAGATGTGTGAAAGCTCTATTGGAAGATAAGCAGCCTGTGTACCTGGCCTCTAACCCACTGCGAGATCGGCCTCCTGCCACCAACCTTGACTTTAGAAACAATGACCAATATAAACTTTGTTATTTTTGATAGATTTAGATTTCTTTTGGTCTGTTCTATTGACATTTTTCTTTATATCTTTTAATCACATCCAAATTTCAATCGACACATGCATGTGATCCTTCCTGGAATACAGGACAAAATCTAATTTTCCTTATTTAAATTGTGTTTAAACTGTTACAAAATTTGTTGCATGATTCTTGGCATCTTTAGTTTTATCATGTGCCTTCAGTTATCTGATGTTCCTTTTGTTCTATCTGATGTGACCAGGGATGAGAATGTTCTCTGCAGACAATACAGGCCTCATCATTGTCTGGAAAACTGCAGTGAATGACAGTAGGCAGCAGCCATGTCATCGCTGGTGTATAGAGAAGGTATTGGTCATTTCACATACTGTATCCTGAGACTTTAGAGAAATATTTATCTGTAACCTCAAATGCTATGTGTTGTCAATTGGCAGAAGATCGATGAGAGTGACCTCCGCGGCATTCCCGTCAACAAGCTGCAGCTTCATCCAAACGGGCGGTGCCTGCTCATCCACGCCAAAGACAGTGTCCTGAGGATGATGGACCTGAGGATGTAAATAAGACAAAACTTTATAACTCCACTCTGAAGTGATATAAATACATGTTTGATAAAGGAAAGGAAAAAAAGAGACAAAGGGGCATTAATTATATAAGTAAAAATGACATGTGAATGTATCATAGTGTTTCCTGTATTATGATGTGTTTGAATCTGAATATAGATATTTTTTTCTAACCGAATGAATATCCTTTCTCAGCCTGGCTGTAAAGAAGTACACTGGAGCCACAAACTACAGAGAGAGAATTTATAGCACTTTCACACCATGCGGGAACTTCCTCTTCTCTGGCAGCGAGGATGGGATGGCGTACGTCTGGAATGTAGACACAGGTTAGGATCATGTCCTACTTTCCTGTAATCAAGAAGCCAATGAGTTCTGAACAGATTTATCAGTTTTCTACAAGATGGCTTCACCCTGTTTTCTTTTCTGGCCAGGTGACCAAGTTGCAGTGTACTCTGAGCTTTGTTATCCCACTGCCCTCCACGGCGTGTCCTTCCACCCTCACGAGAACATGGTGGCTTTCTGTGCCTTCGGTCAGAGCCAGCCCGTCCATGTGTACCTGTATGACCGCAAAGGTTTGTAATAAGAAAAACCCGGACAAATACTATTTTTATCCGTGGCTCCAGTTGCTGAATGTTAGTATTTTAGTGAAGAGTCACTCGATAGGAAAGTGTAGATTTTGAAATACACTGAGCTAAAACTATGTCCTGCTGTTCTCCATAGTGTCCCAGCTGGAAGTGCACAATATACAAGCAGCGAGCAGATCAGCGTCCACAGACCCCAGAACTGTCAGAAACACCCCGGATCCCCTGGTGTCCCAGGACAGATCTGCTGCCTCAGCCATGGATCAGTTTGCACATGCAGCAAGACTCGCACTGAAAATGCAGTGTGTTAAAGAACAACTGGACTCAGTCCTTGTAAATACGCAGCCTCTATTACTTTGACATATATTTGCTTAGTGTTGCTCAAATTCATTATTTCCGTCAGAAAGGGTATGCACAAAAAACTCACCCTTTCAAAACATTTCTAGGAACCACGAAGGTCTTCAATTTCTGGATACCTGTATGAGCAAGGTACTGTGTGATTAGCTTTGGACAGTACGTCTGGATTCAATCTTTTTGTGCAACACTGTCGTATTTTCATTTGCATGGAAAAAACAGTGTCTCTTGTTTGTGCTTTGCAGACAAAATGGACTTTATTCAAACGGGGAGGAGCTTGACATCAGATGCCGGAGCAGTGAGTATTTGATCAATAGTCCCTAAACATCCCTGTACACTTGGTCTAAATTGAGGTCATAGATGATGATGTAACCTATCAAACAACATTGATTTGAATTTCCACAACTTCTGAATAATTTAGCTTGGTTTTGTATTACATATTCAGGAAGGAAGTAACTTTATACAACTACAGAGCGTGAGGTTTTGATAATAAACCAAAATCTTGCCTATGACTACATTACATTTCTACCAATCCCTTTATTATTCAGGTTATCTTGCTGGTTCTTTTTTACTTCCGACAAGGATCTTATGTTTTCACCCCTGTCCTTTTGTGTGTTGGTTGGTTTTTGAGGCAAAGATCACGCAAAATATACTAAACTGAGTTCCTGTACATTTTGTGGAGGGGATGGGGTATGACCAGAGGAAGAACCCATAAAAGTTTGGTACGGATTCAGATCATGAGGCAGATCCACAATCTTTTTTCCCCTTTCTTGAACATAGCGAGATGGGGCGTTTTTGAAAATTTCCGTTGATTACTCAGAGAACAACTCATAGATCTTGATGAATTCACCCCAAAATCATGCTCGTGTAGGGGATTCAGTGTGAAAAACATCATTGCTACTAACTGCTCTTTTGAAAGTTAAATAAACATTCGTGTGAACTCCAGCTCTTTTCTTTTCAGACGGGATTAAATGCCTCATTACCGCCTCCCTCTCTCCTGTCGCCACACTCCAAGCTGCAGTTCTCTGGTTCTGTGGCGGAGCAGCTTATCCCCCAGGCAGCGCTCAGCACCCAGAGTCGTAAGTGGCCTGTTTCTATTAATCATATAGTGCTTGGCTTTACTGCAAGATCGCAAATATTTCAAAGGTCAAATATTTTCCAAAGATTATGGCTGAACAAAGTTTAGCACTTGGGTGACCAAGAGCAAAAGCTTCCAGCAAGTCTCCTGAAGCATGAACTACATACACAGAGAAAGAGAGGGACCTCTTGTGATTCTGACATGCATTCGTAAGAGAAAACACAAGTCACAGGGTTATGTTGACTTATTTATGCTCACTCTTTGAAGTTTTCCTTGTAATTGCAGGCAGGTTCACTTCAGTGGGTCAGCGTCTGAAAGGAGCTTCGTCCCTCAGGCTGCAGGCGGTAAGGCTTCTTTCTTTTCTTTTCTTTTTCATTCTGATAAGGAACAAAACTGCACAGATAAAACAGTCGTTTCCTGAAGTCTGTCAGAATTGCAACTAGATGATTTAGCTTTAACTAAATGTGTCTCTGTTTTTCTCGATTCCTCGTTTGGTCCTATTTATTTCTTTGGTTTAAAAATGACCCACTTGTCCTGTTCCCCTGTTAGTTTACTCACTGGCTTGAGATTTGTTTTATCAAAAAACACCTGGTTTTATGTTGCCTTCCTCACAAGATGGATCATAACAAGAATATTCTTATTTTCTCCTCCAGACTCTTCCTGACGACTTTTCTTCAGGTACACATGTGGAAACCGATTCTGCTCCCGTGCAGCAAGTAGTAAGTATCCACTGAAGCTGTGACCTCACTCAATCGCTCAAATGCGACCTCATGTTTGTAATCCACCTCTGTGCTTCTCTCGCAGGTTGTCTCGCTTTACGACTACAGAGCCAATCGCTCTGATGAACTGACCTTACGTCGCGGTGATGTCATCCACGTGCTGTACAAGGACAACGACAACTGGTGGTTCGGACGCCTGGTCAACGGACAGCAGGGATATTTCCTGGCATCTTATGTTTCTGATCAGAGTAAGTGGAAGATGTTTTAATGCGGTAGATGGGCACTTTTCTGACAATGTAAAATAAACCCACTACATATGACTTATTTTACTGTTGTAGGAGATTTCAGTGAAGAGGTGACTCAGTCCGGGGAGGCACACGCAGCCTTGTCTGAAGGGACGGTTGAGAGGTCCACACCAACCAGGGTAAGAAGGAATCACACAGTTGATTTAACTCTTTATATTTGGGGGACTAGTCATTGAAACTGTGATGGGGTTTGCATTTCCAGACACCTGATACACTATATGGACACCTACAGGAGCTTTTATGACATCCAACTCTAAAACAGTAGGCATTGATATGAATTTGGTCCCCCCTTTGCAGCTATAACAGCCTCCATTCTTCAGGGAAATCTTTCTACACGATTTTCCAGTGTGTCTGTGGGAATCTTTGCCCAATGAACCAGAAGAGCATTTGTGAGGTCAGACACTGACGTTGGACGAGAGGCCTGGCTCGCAATCTCCGTTCTAGATCATCCCAATGGTGTTTGATGAGGTTGAGATAAGGTTTATTTGGGGCCAGTCAAGTTTCACACCAATCTCACCCAACCATGCTTTTAGAGACCTTGCTTTGTGCACTGTGGCAGAGTCATGCTGGAACAGGAAAGAACATTACACAAACTGTTCCACTGGGTTGGAAGCAAAGAATTGTAAAAAATGTCTCACTAAGCTGAAGCATTAAGATTTCCCTTCACTGGAATTAAAGGTCAAGTCCAACAAATGGAAACGGGACTGAATGAAACACCTGAATTTTAACAGTAAGAGTTCGGCTCGATACCTTTGTCCATATAGTGTATCTTCCTCTTGTGTCTATGGTGCCTCTGTTTCTGGTGTGTGGTGTTTCACTCTCTTTTACCCTCCTCTTCCTGGTTGTCGTCTTTGTCACTTTTCCAAGGTGTCTGCTGCAATTAGTTCTTCTGGGGAACTCAGGTTTCTTTCTGAGCCGGCCCTCTCTGACACTGAACCTGAGCTGAGTGATACCAAGTAAGTTACTCACTTGCCGTAAATACTCTGGACTATATTCACAGGAGCCCGGGTACTAAACACTGCATGAGCCGCTGTTCTTTAAATGTTGGTCTTCTTAAAGCAAAGAAAGACTACTTCTTTTTTTTTTTTACTGACTGACTGACTGAAAAATAATGAAAGTATGTTTTTTCCACAGAGCTAGAAGGAAAAAGAAGGTGAAAAAGCCTGGAGTCCCTGCTCTGTCCTCTCAGGCCACATTCTCAGATGCAGATGTTTCGGGGATGAGCAGCCGGAGGAGACGCAGACCTCTCCCCAAGAGACCCACAGGGTCCACTAACGGTGCCTTTGAGCCGGATACTTAAACTCATGGACACTTAATGGTTTTGAACTTTTTATAAATTTTTCCTATGAATCACAAGTTGTTTTTTCGGTTTGATTTTTTTATGTTGTGAAGAGTCAATATGTTTAAATTTTGTTCATAAAATCTCTTGATATCAACATTTTTACTAATCTGGGAGTTCCTTTCATGTTTTGCATAAAAAAAAAAGTTGTTTTATTGTAAAAGAATTACTATTGTATCAATTATGAACAGAAATATGTAAATTTTCCTGCCAATATATTTAACAGTGTTCTATTTTCTTAGCGTGTAAGAGATTAAAGTTGATATTCGCCATTTCCTCACAACTATAAAAATACAGATTACTCATATCTACATGTTTGTTTCTCTTTTTCTAAACAATTCGTTTGAAAAGCCACATTTTTTATATATATATATAAAAAAAAAGACAAGCTCATTGCAAATTTTCTGCATATTTCAAAATGATTTTAAAGAATTTCTTACATACAGAAATGTTTTCTTATTTGCATTTTCTTTCATTCATCAACAGCACCATACGATATGACTAATTACAGTGCAATCTATATGAAGTTAAACTGTATATTATGTTAGCTGACAGATCTCTTAAAAGACGACGTTACAAACATGGTTCTTCTCCTTCATGTCAGTGGTTATGTGGCAGCTCTTGAAATCCAAGTCTTGTGATGTAGAAAACTAAGATGGTTAATTGAGCCGGGCTGCAGAACAAAAAGCACATTTAGTTTGTGGAATGTGGTTGACTAATATTTGTTAGTTTTACATTCATCCACAGGTAATTTGAACAGCAGCATGAAATCATAGTCTGACCACTGCTTTGTTTCATGGTTGTTAGAACCCAACTATAAAACAATTCATAGAAACATAATTATACTATTATATAAAAACAAGCACAACACAAAATAGTTCTACAACCCAAGTAAAAATCATGACAATCTGCAAAACAAAAAGTTGTTACAAAGCATCTTAACTGGCCGAAGGACACAAGTTGGTGAAACATTAGGTTCTGGTTGTTTTCAGTGTAGCGACCGCCCCAGTGTTTCTGAGGCTCTCATTCATTCAGCAGAGGAGTGATCTCATCTGTTTGTCTGCTCCCATCTTCTGAAACCCTTTAATTCAAGCATGAAGTGAAGAATTAAAACCCTATACGTTCAAATAAAGTTACACATGCTATTCAGTATTTAAATATAACTTCATAGATTTAAGATTACCTTTGCTTTGGTCGTTGAACGAGATAATACACAGCGAGGAGAAAGGCCTAAGGGAAGAGCAGACATAGAGTTTCATGTGATCAGCTGCTGAGAAGGAAGAATCACAACCTTCTTTCTTTACCGATCCTTAAGCCCTGAGCCATTAACAGGCATGTCAGTGTGTTATTTTGAATTGAAAGAAAACGTAAAAGTACATGGAGAAGAACCATGTTTGTAACAGCGTCTTTGAAGAGATCTGTCAGCTAACACAATATACAGTTTAACTTAATATATATTGCACTGTAATTAGTTATATCTTATGGTGCTGTTGATGAATAAATGAAAATGCAAATACATATTTTCTGCATTGGTCATTATGTGAAATAAAAGTTCTCACATTTGCAAAAACATAAATACAGATTCCTCTATTATCAGTTACATCAGTCAGGGTCTAGTTCTTGGTGACATTGTGATAAACTACAAACTGGGATCTTTGAAAAACCAATCAGTGTTTAAGATATAATAAGTTTGCATCGTTCATGTTTCCTCACATTAGTCTTCATGTAAACACAAACTGACACCTACTGCCATAAACGCCAGAGCTCCTTGGACGGCAGCCGCCCACTGGAAGCTCAGGTGCTGTGTGAGAAGACCACCGACTACTGGGCCATAAAACATCCTTTAAAAACAAAACAAATGCACACTTTGAAATATAAACCACAACATATAGAACACAAAGGAAAGTACGCAGAAATTGCTTTAGGATGTCAGTAAAAACCACTAAAACTCAGTAAAAACAGTAAAAACCACTAAAACTCACCCAAATGACCAAACTGCACCAAACAGCCCAGACACCATTCCGAGAGTACTTAGTCCTTCTTGAAATCCATTTTCACTGCAAAGAAAGTCATTTGGAACATGCATTACCTTGCATTAGGTAGGAAAAAACACCAGGTCACGAATGTAGGTCCACATGTGAAGCCACTTACTATGCACATGTGATGATCTCGGGGAACGTGGGGAGTGCAGTAATGCCCAGAGAAAACCCAATGACACAGAGCATGAGCACCAGTAGCCACAGCTGACTATGAAAACAGCACACATACAAGTTCATGTCATTATCCTGCAATAATATATTTATGAAATGTGCTGCAGAGAAGACACATGCACGTCTCAATGCAGCTCCCCCACAGCCGCCGGTGGAAATGGATGATGAAAATAAGCCCAAATATAACGGACACAGGTTCTGCCATCATGTCATATCTAGCATCAAGCCAGATTCTGCGCGGTGGCAATGGTGGAGAACAGCTCGACCAATCGCAAGTTATTCTCAGCTGTAACATCAAAAATAACTAAGTTAAAACTTTATAGAAAAATACGCTCAAATGACAGAAACCGTCTTTGAAAGAAAATTAGTTGGTGTGTACTTGGACATTTTAGATGCGATGGCGCCCTATCCAATAACAGGGAGGAGCCACCAGATCAAGATATTTTTGGCCTCACGTTTGGGGAGCCATTTTTTATTTACAGTCTACGGTCTCAATAAGCAACATCTGATAGCTTGTCTTTTATGCTGTTTCCTGTCCTCACATTGAGCTAAGCCAGACATGGGCAAAGTACGGCTCGCTGGGCTTATTAATCCGGCCCGCCGAACTTGTCCAAATAATAATAAAGAAAAAAAAAATTGAAATTATTATTATTTTTTTTTTGGAAACTAACAATTTCGTAGCACTTTAATGGCACGTACTTATAGAACTTTGTAGTTTTGCTTTATTTTAGAAGAAATTGTACTTTCTTGGTTCTTGTTGTTCTGGGTTTGAACCCTCGGGGTTGATGCACTTATTGTAAGTCGCTTTGGATAAAAGTGTCAGCTAAATTAAATTTGCCCAGGAGTGTGGTGTTTAGGGCCCGAAAGGGCACATGATCTCCCTTCACTTTTTCCCTTTGCCCTGTGAGCCCTTCATCCTTCAATCCTTTCATGTAATGATTTTTCCATGTCATTTATATTAGTTCACAAAAACACTCCATCCATCTGTTCCTGGCCCGGCCCCTCTGTCAAATTTTGGAACCCATTGTGGCCCGCAAGTCAAAAAGTTTGCCCACCCCTGAGCTAAGCCAACAATCTCCTGTCCATAGGCTCAGACATGAGAGTGGTTCTGATCTCTGCATCTAACTCTGCACGAGAAAGCAGATAAATTCATGACTGACTTTGTTCCAATGAAGGATGGTATATTCCACCTGTGGCCCATGTTTACCTCTGGATGTGAAGGAAAGGAACGGGGCCGAGGAAACAGAACCCGACAGCTGTGGCCAGACCTCCTGCCACCATGAATGAGCTCCTCGTGGCCTGATGAACACCCACAGACACACACAGGAATATTACTTATGTTTCAAATTATACATTAAATTACACTTTAGGATGTTGAAGTCATACTCACAGGATATTTGTCAGTGAAATAACCCATCACCGGCGATGCCAGACAGTACGGCAACGAAAAACCGAGCAAGATGAGTCCCACGTAGCCGGGCGACAGACCAAACTACGTACAATAGGTAGGAAACTTTTTCGTCACACACACAAAATCTTTACAACTGCAGAAAAGGGACTTTACCAGAAGGATGGAAATTACCGTCTCAATAGCAAACAGGGACAACGTGGCGTCCAAGAAGCCCAAACCTGCACTTAGTGTGAATATCACAAAGCAGATGAGGACTATTTTCACTTGGGAGAGAAGCCGAAAGAAGGAATCCTTCGAGGGGTCTGCGTCTGCGGAGAGAAGCACGGTTCAGGGTTTTAATCGAAATGTCTTAAAAACGTCACAGTAATTTGCTGAACTCTTAAAGCTGCTACCTATGGTTGGTAAGATGTAAATGTTGAAAGGAACCATGATCAACAGGAAACCTCCGAGCAGCATGAAAGGGACCTCATATCCAAACAACTGATAGAGCCACCCTCCCAGTGGAGGCCCCAGTATGAGGCCGAGTCCTGTGAAAATCTCTAAACTACCCTGAGGAGAGAGAAATGAAGAATTACACACACAGTGAATTCAATATACAGAAGCAAACAGGACACCTCTGCGATTGCTCCACACTGTCCATCAAAAGATATGATATTTTTACTTGTCACGGCACCGGTGAAAAAGACAGCTCAAAAACATCAACCCTGACAATAAGGCTTTTTTTGTTTTGCTCATGATGCTTATGTCCAAACGACATACCAGACAGACATGAGTTCTCTGCACTCACCAAAACAGTCGCCACATTGTGTGGGAATATTTTTGCTGACACGGCAAAAGAGGAGGTCATGGCAGCGGCGAAGCCCACAGCGTCGATGGACCTCACTACAAAGCACAGGGTGATGAAGGCCGGTCCTGCAGGAACCCGGTCGAGCAGTCTGAGAGAGAGACAAGCGGCTAATAAGGAATGAATTAAGACTGGATCAACTGCAAGCTGCTGGGTCAAAAGAAGATGGTGACACTTACCCAAACACAATGGTGCAGCCCGACGACACAAAAAGTCCTGCAATGAGCATAAACTTTGCACCAATTTGGACGATCTGAGGCGACAAAGAATAAGTGTTAGTTACTCTGCAGCACGTTGCACTGAAAATAACACAATGTGATAAGAAATGATGGCATTGTACTCACATATCTTCCCATTATCAATGAACCAAATAAATTGCAGACGGCGTAGCAGCCAAATATGAGGCCGATGACTGTTTGACTAGCTCCTTTCTTCACCGCCTGTGTAGACATATTTGTGCAGTGTCTTAAACAGGTCTCAGTAGGAATGATTATCGCACACAACGCTATGACAACCAAGGAAGAATGTCCCTCAGTCCATATCTCCAACAAGGCTCTGCAGTCTCCCAATGAAAGCACATTTAAATTCACTGGATTCAGATTTTTATTCAGATCTGTTCCAGCAACCAACTAATTGTTTTCATCATTAATGATCAGCGATCAGATTGATTACATTCTTGATTCACTGATCATTGTTTGGTCTGAACAGTTAAGTTAAGGTGAGATCATTAAGACTTGAAAGACAAAAAAAAAGTAGCAAATTCTCACATGTTTTTGCCAGAAATTGGTTAAATTCATACCTCTCCACCAAGGCCCAAAGGTCTCCTTATTAAACCCCATTTAATCCCCATTTGGATCTGCACCAAATTTTTCCACACTTTCTCCCACTTTACTCCCATAAATATTATATATCCCTGAAATGTTGTTGTTGTTTGTATTATTCTCTGAGAATTCAACAAAAATGTTGTAAAAAAGTCTTGCAATGTTAAAGAAATTCATGGAACTGCCTCGTGATTCACAAAAAAATGTAATGGCTTCTTCCCGGGGTCATGAACAGAAATCAGTAACATAATTTTTGCACAATCCAAATCAGAAACAAATAATAAACAGAAACAACAAACTAAATCCAAATGTCTCATCTTGTAGGACATGTAATGGAAGGTGAATCAGACAATAAATGTTGAATATGCAGTTGTAAATAAAGTTGTTGTATTATTGTATCTTATGTCATGTGCTAATCAGATATCATTAAACCTGCTGACTGGGACGGACACGTCTCTGCAGCGAGCAACACAGAGACGATCATTCACGCGCCTGCAGGGAGACTTCCACGTGTGACACATGATTCACACACACTTTCATTCACTCCACACAGAGTTATTAAAGGGCATTAGTGGAGGTTGTCTGATTGGTAAGTTTCACGATGACTTGTTTGCATATCATATCACAGGCTCGGTCTCCAGGGGGCGTGGCCCTCGGCTCCACTTTCACTGTGCCAAACAATCTACAGGAGAAGATATGCATCGGTTCACGCCCACATACGCCCAATGAAGTGCTGGATGCAAATATTTACAACTCTGATTGTGTGTATCAGCTGGAGTGTCATATTTTACCACCGGCCATCGTGCAATCAAATCTTACACAAAAACAGATCATGTGAAAACTGAATTTGATTGTGTTCCAAATGTCCACCTGTACAACTCCTGAAGACACGACACTGGACGACTGAGAACCTACACACAGATTTCCTGTATTTGTCTTGTGTTGTCGTCTCCCTAATAACACAATATCTCAAACACGCAGGGGAAAGGTCAACATTGTGTGTATTTTAATGCAGATATCAGACGTGAACTCTACTTGACTTGTTTAGTGTTGTTATCAGATTTGTTTACATGTGGTTGTATTGTTCTTAAACACACATTACTTCGTTCAAAATGGTTGTGTTTTTGTTTGATTTACTTGTGTAAGGTTTCTTTTAAACCTGCATTACAGGAAGTTGACAATGTCAAATCAACTAAACCCTTCTTCCTTAATCCTAATATGGCATATTGGATATTATAATTTCTTTTCCAATAACCGATAACCGTGATTCACTCTGCATCACTTGGACTTTACATGTCATTTGCATTTCTGGCAACAGAATTACATCGAAATGCAAATGCATGTAGAAAAAATCAAATAAAAGAAACAATACCTTATAAAAAGTACCAGAAGAATATTTTGGAATAACGTGAACTTTATGACTGATTTAAGAAAATCAAACACAGACAATGTGCAAATCAAAGACAGTTAATATGATCTAAATATTTTCTTATCTGTTGCAGTATTAAAATCTGGTATTGTTGTTCAACATCACATGACCTAAGGTAGTTGTATGATTGTTGACTAATCACCAGTGTGTCTAATGCAGCATTAATCTTTAACTACCATAAAGTGATTATTGTTGAACAGTTCACTTCAGCTTTATGAGGTCAATATAAGATATTCATGAATGAGAAAGCTGTCATGACTTTGTTGCTTCTATCTTACCTCAGTGGGGAAGAAGGGACCTAATATGGAGTAACACATCATGGAGCTGAAGTTCACGGATGCCATGGATATTAAAGTGAGGAGCTGCCTCCTCGTCATGCGGCTGGAGGGAGTGTGTGTCTCTGACAGGACACACAACACACAGGTGAGTTCACACAGAGGACACAGAGGGACTGGAGGACACAGAGGTTCAGGCTGAAGGGAACTCAGCTGCTGATGTTTGGTAAGTCAAACTTTAGAGAGGAAGCTCACCGACCTGTTTGCTGGGGATCCTCCACCTCCTCCATCGTGACTCCTCTGGGCTTCCGTATGAAGTTCAGATGAGGAAGTTCTTCACATGACGTAGAAGAAGAACCTGTCCGATCCGCGACAGACCTCCCAGTCACCTACTGGGTCCCGAGTGACTGGGAGCTCCGCCATGAAGTCAAGTTTCCACAGCTGCACCAGTCACTCTCCATGTAAATATCCGTACACGCCTTCACAATAAGAGCCCCGGCTTCCGGGGGCTATAAATATATACAGTCAACATTTGCTAACAAGAAGTTCACATAACCATTAAATTCAATCAGAACCAATCTTAACAATAGTAAAGTTTATTATATAATCAAATGTATTGAATCAGCTCTCACAACAATAATCAATCAAACTAACTAGAAAATACATAAACTGCAACATTTCATCCTTGATTTGTGATTTGTATATAGCCTACATAGACACACACACACACACACACACACACACAGAGAGAGCAATGTACACAGCAATGTATGTATTTAAGTATGTGAGTGTGTGCATGTGTGAATGCATTGTTTGTGTGTGTGTGTGTGTGTGTTTGTATGTATGAATGTATAGATAGATAGATAGATAGATAGATAGATAGATAGATAGATAGATAGATAGATAGATAGATAGATAGATAGATAGATAGATAGATAGATAGATAGATAGATAGATAGATAGATAGATAGATAGATAGATAGATAGCAATTGTGCCCCTTGTGTTATTTAGTATTTTCAGGATGACCCTGCGGTGAAGCAACTGATTTCATCTTATGAGAGCTCCTGGAACCTGAGTGCAGCTGTGAAGAAGCTTTTCTCTGATCCTTGTTCATATAACAGCATAATCATTTTATTGGATGTGTTTGTCTGGAAGAAACAGTCTGGGGGAAAATTAAACTCTTGTCCAAAGAAAATAATCAGTTAAAGAAAAGTACTAGACATATTTCTACAATTTGTGCATAAAGATGTATTTATGTATTACTCGTTTATCGCACAACAAACAGACTAAAGCAGGAAACCTGTGCTGTCGGCTTCTGGGATCTTCAACATTATACATCACAGAGTAAAAAAGCACAACAACAAAAACAACTGGAACAATAGAGTTTTTTTTATTACATTATGCTCAGCCTATAGGTCCTTGTCAACCTATGGTCATAACATTTTTGTTTCCTTCACAAAATAAGAGAGAAATAAATAATCAGGCAACCAGCTATTCATTCGGCAGTATTGCTGAAAACTGACACACACCATCGCTTACGTCTGCATTGGATGAAAAGCTCTTGAATGAAAACTCTACGCACTAAAACCTTTCTTGTGCTTCCCTCAAAATACTTTCTTTAAAATAACCTTCTAATGTCCTGACATTCCCAAGTGTGTTTCTTTTTACATTAGCACCAATTCCACATGAATCTCATACTTTCTGTTGATCTTATCAATTGATGAATAAGTTGTATTAAACACCTTTGTTCTCGTTTTCATTTTCTACAACTGTAACATCAACAAAAAATCCATGTTACAGTAAATGAAAATAGAAAATTACTGAAAGTAGCAACATATAAGCACATTTATTTCTATGCATGTAATAATGATGTCAGGTCACTTACTAAACACACAGTGCAAGCAGCGCTATATTTTCTTTTGCAAGTACAACATCAGTTCTATGTAGGTAGCATCACAGCACACAAGCTCTATCTAAAGCAGCACTGACTTCCAACTACTGAACTTCACATTCAAATGCAGATTTCAAGCAGCATCATAAACACCCCATGAAAACAACACAGAGCCGGTCCGGAGAGACCGACTGAGAGAATCTCAATCGTAACAGTCTGTTCTGTTTGGGGATGAGATCTTTGTTAGACCATTTTATACCATTTTTCCTAACTGGCTTTGTTTCAGTCAAACACATTAAACTTTGTTTGGCACATGTAGATTCACTATTCACCACTTCTGACAATTTCCATTGTAATGGGAGGTTGGATAAAGTAATTGTGTTCAAAATAATTTGTAAATGGTGATTTTCCGTATTGTGGCTAAAATAATCTGTAGTTAATATGTACTTCATAGAAGTGACATGGATAGAACATATATGAGCTATGGGTAACTGCACCCAGCTAGCCCTGTTTAACTGAGTTTAGATGCATAGTTGCAACTTATACAATCAAATATATATATATATCATTATATTGTTCTAATACATGTTCAACAGAGAAAAAATGGATTTGAAAAAACAATAAAAATACAATGTGTATTCAAACAGAAATAACAATAGGGTTATACTCACTTTAAAACACTATTCTTAATTTACTTTAAATTACTTTGAACTGAATTAAACCAGTGCAGAGTTTGAATTAGATATAAGCCTTTGTCAAATTTTATAGTCAAATTTGAATGTCACTGCACCTTAAAAAACTACTCTTTTATGTATTTACTCCACAAATGTACATTAAATGATTAATGATTTGTCATGCATCAAGTTTAATTAAGTATTTAAAAAGTGGGATGATGTCTTAAACCCTGGATTTTAAAATAACTTTAAGTACTTAGATCATTTTTTATCCAATGATAGTGAGTATTTTCTAAATTCCAATGAATACATTTTTAAGTTATAATACATTCAATATATGAATTAGAAATTATGGATGTACTGATATCATTTCCTTCAATAATGACCTGGACTTTACTTTTAATAGACTCTTGTAAATTATCTGCATATGCAACTCATATGATAATCTCATCTGCTGCAACGCTGACACTGTGGCAGGTACAGCCCCACACTGAGAGGTGCACAGGAACACACACTGCAGCTTCTTTTGGATTCTTCTGCAACAACACAAAATAAACCTTTTCATTTCAGCCTTTGAGTCACGTTGGCCAAGGCCACAGCAAATGCCTGCACTGCTGAGAAAGGATACTGGAAATCCAAGATGTATGCGTTGCCATCGATCCGCCCGAACTGCATCACCTAAAAAGTGAGAGAACATTTCCAGAAAGCGCTTAACACCCAACACTTTAACAATTTTGGTGATTAATCTACTACTAATTATAATTTAATCATCAATTAATGCACTCATTATCTTCTTGAGTATATTATATGTGATAAAAACTGAAAAATATTGATAGCACTTTCAAATTGAGATATTTAAATGTCATTTGTTACCAACAAACAAAAATCAAAGTTACTGAATAAACTTATTTTATTTGTGTCTTATCAGTTAAAGTATATTTTTGGGTTGGTCGAACAATTCCCTTTATTCAGTGGGCTTGTACACATACAAGACAAAGGAAATCAACAAAGTAAAAAGAAAAAAAAACATTGAACGGTAATGTTGCTTTGAAATAAACAATTATTCAAAATCATTTCAGATTACTGCCAATACATTCTAATGATTTCAACCACGAAATCAGATCCTTTGTTTACCTGTCGACCATCCAACTCGATCTGAAAATTCTTTGCGGACTCCTGCGTGACTCGTCCTCCAAAGTCCAGCTGGTAGACCTGCGTGGCTTCGTTCCACAATGGTTGTTTATTGGCCATGACGTAGACAAATCCTTGGCTGCCCAAACTACGGTCCTCTCTTTCATTCGCCTTGCGACATTTAATCTCCTCCAGCTCGCTCGCCATACGCATGCTGCGCTTGTTCTTCCAGCTCTTCTTACTACTCTGGTTCTGGTTCATGAGCTCATCGCCGCTGATGAACAGCTCTGGCTCGCTCTCTGAACTATCCTGGAACTCATTCGTTGTCCTGCTCATCTTCTTGGTTTTATTGAGTTGTTCTCTCGGCCCTTTGGGCTTCTTCTTCTCTCTGCTGCCAAGCCTCGGGCTGGAAATGAGCGTGTTGAAGTCGGAGAGCGCTCGCCCTTCCTTTCTGGACTTGCCCTCGGAGACGGTGGTCATGTTGCCCTCCTCAGCCCTGCTGTCCAGTCTCTTACGGCTCTTCTTGTTGAAGCGCTCCGACTCCTGCGGCACAGGGCTCTCATTCAGGGATGATGGCTCTGGAAAGTTGTTTGCAGACTCTGTCAAATCCTCTGTGGCACTTTTGGATGGTGGTAGCTCGGTAGGTGGAGGGGGAGGCGGGAGAGGAGGTGGCGGGGGTGGTCCAGTTGGGGGAGGTGGGGAGAGAATCGGCTTCTCTAAAATCTGATGGGTTTTGGTCGGGAGGGGAGGTGCTGGAGGGTCTTGCATGGGCGGTGGGCAGGGGTAGGGGTTCCAGGGTTGGAGGTTGACAGGGTGCAGCTGGAGTCCAGAACACGAGCTGGCTCCAGGATACATCGGAGGGAGGGGGCAGCAAGCCAGGTTAGCGAGGCTCGAAGGGTAACCAGGTGGTAATACCAAAGTGGGATCCTGCTGAGCAAAAGGGACTTCGTTTGGAGAGCATTGAGGTGAAGGGTTCTGTAAGGTCTGAAGTGGTGGCCCGCCATGACCCACACCTGGTGGAAAAGGTGAGAGGGATATCTGGTAACCTGATGGGAAAGTAAGAGTGCCCGTGGTTGTACTTGACGGCGGTTTCGTTGTGAGCACAAATTGTTGAGCCTGACTGATGATGATTGGAGGTGGTTTATGAGGTCCTGGTTGAGGAGCTAACATGGTTTGCTCTGGGGTGAGCCAAAACTCCTCGGTGGTGGATGTGTCCCACTGGTAAGGTGGAGGGCGTTTCACCGTCAAACTGACATCTCCGAGAGTCAGCTGACGCACTGATTTTTCAAGGTGAGACTGTTGATTTAAAGTCTCGTCTTCAGTAAAGGCGGAGTTGACGTACACTGTTCTGTCCCGGCTGTTATCAACAGCACCCAGCAGACTGTAGGAGGAGTGGGAGGCCAGAGGGGAGGTGCTCTTGGAGTGCACGATAATCGTACTGTGATGTGAACTTTTCCCCGTCGGGAATTCCTGCCTCACCACCGTGCCACCTGCAATACCACTACTTGTGGTTCCACCTCCACTGACACTGAGACTGGTGCTGGTGCTGTTACTGCTGCACTGTGTGCACGTGTACAATGCAGTGGGCACCCTCTGCTGGTAGGAGAGAGCTAATGCACTGTTCATTTTTGCCTTGGTGGGAAGGGTTCTTGAGCTTTCCATCATCTGCGGCACTTTCAGTCCCACGTCCCTGCGGTCACGGCGTAGAGTGGCATGAATAAGACTGCTGTCGCTTCTCTGGGGAGGAGGAAGTGTGGCAGTTACTTGATTGGCCGGATCAGGGTAAGGAGGAGGGTCTCCACTTGGTATCGAGTATCGAGGGACAGAGAGACGACTCAGTGTTGCTGAGCTGTACGGAAGCTGAACTTTTTTATTCTCAGAGGAGGTGACTCTGAGTGTGGCAGAGCCTCCGATGCCATGCACAGTGTATGCATTTTGGTTTCGAATGAGGCGCCTGCGTGGCCGACAGACCTCCTCCACATTGCCGCTGCTGTCAAAGGTCGTGATCCTTTCATAACCCAGAGGAGTCGGGTACTGCAAAGTGAGGGGGTGAAGCAAGAAGTCATCCTTCTTCAGACAGGGGTCGGTTGCCAGGATGCTCGGGCTGTTTGTGACAAGAGTCTGAGGTGGGGCTGCGGCTGCGGCTGCGCCTGCGATGGCAGAGACTGCAGTGCCTGGATATGGAGGAGGAGGATTCACCTTCCTCATCTGAATCTCGATGGACCCATCTGTGTCGCTGAAGGAGGGGGGTAAAGTCCTTGGCAGACTTGGCTTCAGAGTGTGCATCTGCATGTGCTCGATCCGTTCTAGCCCCAGTTCGATGGACGGGTGAGCAATTTGAGGCAGAATGTGAATCTGCTGTAAGGAGATGGTCGGATAGCCAGTCGGAGGTGGAGGCAGCGACATCTGCATCTTCAGCTGGTGCTGCATTTGCTGGTGCTGCCTCTGCATCTGCTGATGTTGCTGCTGGATCTGCTGGTGCTGCTGCTGGAGCTGCTGCTGCTGCTGCCTCATCTCCAGGATCTGCTGCCGGATCTGCTGCTGCTGCTGCTGCATCTGCTGCTGCTGCTGCTGCATCTGCTCGTGCTGCATCTGCATCTGCTGCTGCTGCTGGTGGATTTGGTGTTGGTGCTGCAGCTGTTGGCTGCTCACTTGCTGTTGACTGTGCTGCAGTTGTTGGTGCTGCTGAACCTGCAGTTGTTGTTGATGCTGTTGCTGCTGTTGATGTAGGGCTTGCTGCTGCTGATGCAGTTGCTGGAGCTGTTGATGTTGCTGCTGCAGCTGTTGCTGCTGCTGCTGTTGCTGCTGCTGCTGTGACTGCGACTGATGATGGTGTTGCTGCTGCTGCTGCTGTTGAAGATGAAGCAATTTCTGCTGCTGCTGCTGCTGCTGCGTCTGCATTTGTTGCGACTGCTTGGACGGTTGGCGGGGCTGCTGCGAATGAGGCCGCTGTGGGTGAGGCGGGAGATGGTGAGGTGGAGGTGGTAGAGTACCAGGAAGAAGAGGACCCATCTCCAGCCCGTTGAAGATCACCTGGCCAGGGTTTGAGTATCTGGTCGGCACTGGGTACGGTGATGCAACTGCATCCTGGCTGTGATCGGGGACCGGGACAGAAGCCGCAGCTGCTGCGACTGCTGCCGCCGCAGTGGCTGTGGGGTTGGTCAAAACATCGAGCTGAATGTTCTGATTGGCCAGGAGCGACTGAACCAGGCCGATACTTTGAGTCGGGGACATGGCCTGAGCCGGGCTGTGGATAGGAGCGATGGGAATGTTGACCGTACAGGAAGGATTGTCTCCTGCCACTCCTGATGGCCCCATTACTTAATTTAAAAAAAAACAAAGAATACAGAGAGTTGGTGAACGCATGAACAGTAATTTCCTGAAATCTGAGAATATGTTGCCTTTATTTATTCACACCTGGTAAATCGTCCTCATCTTCACTGAACACATTAGGGTTGAACACGGGCAGGCTCATAAAGTCGTGAGAAATCTTTCGCACTTCCGGCAGGTAGATGGTCATCTGCCTCGGTTGCAAATGAAGTAAACTGGTCTTATAGATGACTAAAAGACAGAACAAAATGATTGTGACTATTCAATTTGTCCGAAATATGAACGTGATGTGCATGTGTGGCTTTTTTTTATAACATTTACCTGCTCCAAGGTTGGCGGGGAGGAACGATGCAAGTCCGACTATTTTGAACTTTGTCCCCCAAATGTTGGATGTGACTTGAGCAAGGTAGTTGTGCTGTGAAAAAGAAAATGGATATAAAATAATGGACATAAATGAGAAATTAGAAATCAGGGTGAGCCTACGGTTGGGAGATTTCATTTATCATATATATTTATATATATCAACATTCCAGATCCCTAATTTACCTGAAACTACATAAATCAGTTGAAAACTAAATTATTGTAATGGCCCTTTACAAAATTCTAATGCAGATACTTCAGTATCATTCGCGAACAGGTCATATAGATTAGATAGTGGACAGTCTTCTCAGCATGTCCTACCTCAGTGATTCCATCCATAGAAAACTCCCGTCGTGTCAGACTGGGAGATCGTATTGGAGGCTTCTTTGTCGGTAACCGTGGCGACCGCTGGCCTTCCTGATTGGTCCGTGAGAGTTTAGGCGATTTTCTTGATTCTATGTTCATCCTTTGAAACAAATAAATTCATACTTTTTTTGTCATCTTCCCCTTCTGTGAAATATGAGCATTATCGTGGTGAATCAAACGTGGCTCAGGCCTGTGTAAAGTTAAATTATATAATTTCTGACCTGTTTCCTCGGGATAACTTTGGTGACTTCTTCCCGACCCACTCGTCGCTCAACTCAATGTCACTGGAGTCTGAGCAGTTACAGCTGTCGGCGTATGAGATCATGGGGTTCACACACACCTCCTCTGAAAAGACAAACACAGTAAAAGGAATTTGAGTGAAGTCTAAATCAAAAGCAAGTGAATGTTTTCTGGGACCTCAGGCCTAAAGCGACTTTAGTGCTGCCCGGTCATTACTGTTCCTGCATCAGGCCTGAGACCATGTTACGTCAGAGAGGAGCCGTCATCACTACAGTGTGTGTTTGTTCTTATTCAAGGTGAACGATGGCCACACAGCATGAATAGTTATTCTGCAATGGAGCACAAACTGGATTAATACGGCAAAGATTTCTATTCAAGATGACAAGGAACAGGATTTCTGACCTTTGAGGAGGTTTGCTAACGAGTCTGCAGGAATTTTCCTTTTGCTCCAAAAAAAACCCCTTCTACTAATCCTTTTCACCTCCTTTAAAGAGCATTTTTTGAAATAAACATAATCACCATATTGTCGAGCAAAAGATGGGAATACTGATATATCTCTCTCTGTGCACTGGCCATGTAGGTAATGCCAAGAGATGATTAAAATGTATAGTAGCATGAAGAGTGGAAGTAGAAGGAAATGCAAAGCAAACTTCCGTAAAAACACCTACAAAACTAGAATAGCTGTGTCCCCAAGCAACCAGTCTTGATTCTAAATTTAGCTGCTCATCTCATTTTATTTAGTTAACAGAACAGTGTCCAAATGAAATCTGGATGCTTATTATTTAATTATTTATAATATGAATATGAAATTAATTATTTATTTATGGCATTTGGGCTTTTAATTGGAAAAAGACTGTAGAGAGACAATAGTCGGGTATAAGCAACATGGTTTCCTGGCTGAAATGAAACATGAGATATTATAAACCATGCATCCTAAGAGGAAGGCCTCCAGATGACCCTCAGCTACTTTAACGCAAAACAATATGTTGTTTTCTAATTGGTTTAAAGTGAATATCCTCACCTGCTTTGCTGTCATTTTTTGGATCCATGATGATGAACTCGGGCCGGAGTTTGCTGATCCTCCTTCCTTTGAGAATAGGCACCAGCCCTCCTAAATATTCCAGGTAGAGAGTGTAGCAGGGTCCGCTCGCCTCCGGGCTGTCCTCCGCCCGCTTCATGGTGCAGTGGAGCCTCTCGTTGCCAGCTGTGGGATAGCTGACAAAGTCCCGGATGTTGTTGGGGTCAGGGATCGGGGGCTTGAACAAAGAGAGGAAAGGGCTGTGAGATTTCTGGACAGCTAAGTGAAAACAGGTCGCTCTCAGCTGTTCTTTGTAAGCGGGTTGTCTAGGATTGCTTCTGAGCAGGGATCACTTCACCTTGATGGTTGGTATGAAAGCAGTGGTGACATAAGAGCAGAGCAACGACGGCATGTTGAGTTTCCCCACATCCTTCTCCTCTCGCAGGGCGCTGGCGATGCCCTGCTGGCACAGGAGCTGGAGGCTGGCGACCCTGTGCTCCACACGCACCACGTACAGAGCAGGGCCGCAGGCAAGGAAGAGACGAGAGTCTCTGTGACCCCAACAGATGGTGGTGATGGGCCTCTGAGGAAAAGCAATTCATTGTAAAAGAACTTGAACATTAAGTTCTAAATCCTTAGTGAGGTGTTTTATCTCTTCAGTAATTATCCACACTGTACTTTTGATTTGAAAAGTGCAATGGAAATAAAAGGATTTCACTCACTGACTGACAGTGACAATATTCAAGCTGTACTCGGCCTCAGGAATGTATGTTTATTTTGCATCATCTACTTCTTAAAATCAATTTTATACACAATCTGCTTGTCTTAATTAGCATTAATAATTAGCATGCATCAAATAAGTGAGTTTTCGAGAGTATCATGAATTCTACTGTTATGAAAATCAATTTTCATTTTCATGGCTTAACCAGATATCGCGATCAGAAAAATTTATTTTGGCATGATCACAAATACCCATATTCAAAACTAATTCTACAGGTCAAAGGTAACTTCTACTGGACCCCCCACCCTTGCAATTTAGCAGGACCAACCTGTGCCGGTGTCTCCAAAGTGTAGATGTGTTCTCCTTGGACGTTATAAAACTTTACGAGGGCGTTCCTCATGATGGATCCACACGAAGAGTCTGGAGGAAGCCCGTGTCTCTCCATGCCGGCCACAGCCAGCAGATCTCCCTGGGAGCACCACTGGGCCTCAACATCTGTGGAATGAAGAAAAACATATTCAAAAACAATTCTTGAGCACACTAAAAAATATCTCATTGTGACAATATTTATTTCACCTTTCAGCCCTGAGCGAATTACAGCAGGAGAGAGGTCATCGTAGTTGTTCATCAAACTGATATCTCCCGATAAGAAGGTGACTGTCAACAGTGGCTTGACTCGCCGCGCTTGGAGGAAAACAGAAAACATTAATTCAGGTAACTCTGACTCCTGGTCAGTCGGCATATGAGCAGAGGAAGGGCTAGTGTGTGTGTGTGTGTGTGTGTGTGTGTGTTTGCACCTAAAGGCAGAATATTGTCGTCAGAGTCGGTGTCACTCTCTGTGCTGTCCTCCACCAGGAAATTGGGGCAGTTCCAGGACATGCTCACGATCCCGTCAGACTCGTGCAACAGAACGTGGGCTAGCATCCGGCCGTGGCAGTCCATCACTATAACCTGACCATCTGCTGTACCAAACAACACCTGAGGGGGCAGTGTACATTAAAGGTTCAGGGTGTAATATTTAGGTTAAAGGGATCTATTGGCAGAAATTGAATATAAAATAATCCTACTGATGTTTTCACTTGTGTGTTTCATCTGTGTGTTGTTGTTTTCTTTACCCTAGAATGAGCCCTTTATATTCAGATACTTTATTTTTACATCTGGAGTTGGCCCTCTCTACAGAGGCCGACAACTGGACAGGAGAATTCAGCTGCAACATGCAACTTCACCACTAAATTATACACACTGAACTTTTAAACTTTAATAAATGACATAATGAATAATCTCATAGGCGTCAAGCACTTGACGTAACATTTCTATTTCAATGTATCATTAAGTTGAAGGTAAAACAATTCAATATGCAAGTTTGTGTTAGTTCAGGCCCCTGATGCGTACCTGCTGATCGTCAGGGGTCCAGATGCCACAGGTGATCTGACTCTCCAGGTTAATCTCCGAGGACCAGTGTCTCTGTCCACTGACTGAGCCGACTAACACAAAGCCGTCCCTGTATGCGATGAGGGCTTGAGTGCCGTCATGTGACCAGGTGAAGTCACTCACCTAGAGGAAGAGAAATGTTCATTGTCAATTTGTGTTTGTGTAACAACCATAATTATACAGCAGAGATGTAACAGAGTCCAATACGCATTTGTGATATTTATTGTATCCTGGTCTACTTTTTCTGTATCAAATTCTTTAAAGATGTATTTATTTGTATCGTGTGTGACTATTTTCGAGTTCCAGTTCTTAAAGTTATCATAAAAAAACATTTTAAGTTTGAGATCTACATCTGCAAAGCTCTCATTGCTTTACCTGGGCTCCTCTGTCGTTCACTAACTCCACAGACCATCTTCCTTCATACTGGATCCACACAAAAATACCTCCTTCCATATCGCAGGTGGCCAGCTTCTGAAAGGGCTCATTCCAACGCACCAAGACAACCTATAAAAAGCACATAACACTGCGACTGTTACTATTTTTCACAAGCGCAGGTGGCTGCCCGCGCAGAGGAATGAATGATTAATATCTAGCACGAGCATAATGTTAAAAAAAACACATCTTAGGCTGAATGTGGTTTAAAAATTCAGCACAGATGGAAGGGAATAGTATATAGACATGAGAGTAAAAGACTAACCCAGAAATAAATATCTTGTCATACTAATAATAAAGATAATGCATCTTCTGTTTCTATAGCCGAAATATGGGATATTATAAACCATGCATCTAAAAAAATTTTTTTAAAGTGGTGTGAGATAACTTAAGAAAGGAACATTGAAAGAGAAAAGGACATTTTTTTCTTTGTAGAACATGCTTTAACGTGTTTAACTTTAACTTTAAAAAAGTCAGTGAGGCGAGTGGTAACGCTAAAGTCAATGAACGGCACCTCGCTGTTGTGTCCTCGCAGGTTAAAATTGATTCTCTGAGGGGTGCTCCTGTCCCTCCTGCAGTGACTGGATGTAAACGTCACCCCAACGACTCCCCTCCCGTTCCCCGTGGCGAGCCAGCCCTCCTCATAGTAGCGTCTCCGACACACCGGCTTGTCCTTCTCGCTCTTGGGCACCCGGCCTTTCCACGAGAGGCAGAGGATGTTGGAGTCGCTGCAGAGGATGGGACCATGTTCCACGGCGGCCAACATCCCTACTGAGTGACCAGGCTGGTGACGTGGGCAAGGCAGCGGGAGAGGAAAGTTAGAGCCGCTACACATTGGTTGATTTCATAATAAAACAGCCTGTGATGTACAATGTTGGCTGAAGTCATGGTTAGCATGAGGCTGGCTGTGGTTACTGATGTATGGAATCTATTAGCAACAATGGGGAATAACATGAAAAGAAGAAAAAACATAAACAAACGTGACTGAAAGTTCATTCTCGGGTTGAGATTACATAATCTCCATCGAGGAAGATCAAGCGAAAGCTCATACACTCCAGAACAGCTGCTAAATGGACAGTGTTTGGTCAGATACTTATTGTTCAGTCAGAAATGAACTTTAATCACACTCTTTGAACACAGTATGAATAATATGTGCTTGATGTGCTCAGGAAAAGCTCCAGAACAGCCTCTAAATGGACCATGTGGCGAGAATTTTCTGCAATCAAATTAAATCTTTGCAAAATGGCTAGTCATAGCAAATATTTGTTCTGTATGTTATGTGTTTACGTGCAATTTTGTCTATGGTATTCAGGATTTGTAGTTATTATTTTTCTATTGCATTTTACTCAAATACAAACTGTGAATTGTAGATCATTTCTGCTGTGACAGTTTAATGATCAAAAGTTCCAGAACAGTGATTAAACCGACCGTAGCCTAAGCAGTTTTTCTGTTGCTCACTTAAACATGGACATGACTATTTGATGAAGGTGCGGCCGAACATTAAAGTCTTTGGCCTGAATGTGAGACGTTAAAAGTTATAAAGGAAAACCACCTTGACAAAATACAAAGAAATGACTTCCTATCTACTCACGTACCTCACACTTATCTACTTTTGTAGACTTCATGTTACAGAGATACACTAATTCACAAATCTGTGGTTGGAACTTGTGTTCCATCCTAATGAGTTCCATGAAGCAAATCACCATGTTGGCATCTCAGTGTTCAAGCTGCTGCTCTGTTATTCACTGTGTACAGAGCAGCTTTGGGATTTGTCTGTATATTACATCATCACAACAGTCTGTCTCATATTTGTTCAAAAAGGACATATCATGTAAATTTCATTTTAGGGCAAACTGCAAAGACAATGTTTGCACCATATTAAAATCGGTAAAAAAATTGTTGCTCCATCACTCGCTTTGTTATTTTGATTGATGACATATCAGATTCGATGCATTAACTACGATGTGTGAATATAAATTGTGTAAAAGGCCACAGACGTAAATATATTTACAAATAAAACCTTTAAATCTTTAAAATACAGTTTTGCCCTTTTTGTTCCACCTTAAGTATAGCTTTAGATTGTTAAAGATCATATTGTTCCACTGTCTAAGACCATTGCGTGTTCGCTATCTTTTTATCCTATCACTTTATTGACGCAACAAAAATAAATAATAAATAAAATAGTCACACATTCTGTTAAAAATAGATATTTTTTAGTTTTAGGTCTGGCTTACTTGATATTTTTGGAAACTGTTGGAATACCCCTACAATATAAAATCTAATTTTGTGCGTGCCAATAATGAGTGGCTGCCCACAAACAGGTGAATCATACAGTATGTTACAATCTTTTATGAAAATGGCAAAAGGACAATAACATTAGTCTGTAATATGACAAAAATGTAACATACCTCATGGTTCCTGGACATGTTGAGTCAAAATCCCTCCATTGAAGGTGTCCATATTTCCATTCAATTGCTGCACTGAAGGGTAATGGCTGCTTTGCTCCCTCTACTTACACAGTAATCGAAAATGCATCATCCAGGCAGATGTCGTCCAGATCTAAATGTTCACTTCAATCAAGCAGCTCTTCTCTCCAGAGTTTGCCATGAAGAGATGTGAGGCTTCTTTCAACGCCAGGCGGCCCATCCCTGGTCTTCTGTGGGAGAGTTGTGCAAAAATCCTGTTGTACATGAGGGAAAAATAGGAAAAATCATAGAACAAGTAAAGAAAGAGAGAAAGAAAGAAAGAAAGAAAGAAAGAGAGAGGGGCAGAGATGAGTGTTGCTTTAAATAGACGCGTTGTCATTCAGTGCATCAACCTTGGATTTCACAGTTTCTCTCGGTCTCTATGCAACAGCATCACTGCATTGGAGACCAGGGCACTTTCAGCAGTCTCCATGGGTACTGATGCTGTCTGCTCTTCCCATTTTACGTCAAACACCAGAGCAGCCAGACAAGGATGTGAACTCACATATTACATTATATTACATTACATTACATTACATTACATTACATTACATTAAATCTTTTGCATGTAACATATATTTAACATATTCTAATGAGGAAATAACACCAAAAATATGAATCTAAATAACAAAATCTTCTTTTTTGAATTGCAGGTTTTGCAGCATTGGTTTTAGAGTCGAAGTAAAACACCCATCACCTCGTCTGCAAAGGTCTCTCACTACACTACACTGCACATCACATCCCCTGGATTTCTCATTCACAATGCGTTATGTGGCCGCATGCAGCAATTGTGAACGAGCCTGCGCTGTCGAGACACACACACATGATGAGGGAGAAGTGTTTTAAAATTATATGGATGCACAAGGACGAGCATCGTACCTGACAGCGCCGTGGAGACGTCTTGTTCCAGATGCGGGCAGCGGCTGCACAGTGCGGTCGTGTCGCCAGGCGCTGCCTCTCCTCCGCTGGCGCACTTTGGGGTTGTGTCTTTAAAAACGGGTTGCCATGAGGCAGGTAGCACGGAAAATACAGCCCCGAATTTTCAACCTACATTTAAATAATCCACACAAACACCTAATGAGCTAGTGAAAAACCACTTGGGGTGAATTTGTGCATTTTAATATAATTTGGGCGCTTTTTCGTATGGAGTCTGGTGCATAGGAATACTGGATTTATTGAAACACCTCAGAAAGGGGGGTTTGTCTCATAATGCCAACCTCACAGGACTCACCCCATCTCTGGTGAAGTTGAAGTGACATTTGATGTGATGAGTGTGAGCTAAGTATCATAAATCATGTACCCAATATATGTCACATTTAAGTATCGTATGATTGCTCTAGATTCAATTATTGTAGAGAAACAACCTCTATTGAGTATCTCATATTTACACAAAACACAAGCTCTGGAGTAATATCAATAATTCTTTATTGTGTTATTAGATACTCAAAACTATCTAGCGCACAGTATCCCCCCTCATTTTCACACAATCACAGCTGAATCACACACTTCTCTCACCACTAGTGTTTCTCAGCCACTAAAACATGGGTTAGGGAAATGTCGAGCATGCTGCAATGATTAGTTGATTAATCTGTTAATCATTTGAGTCAATGTTTTCAAACCTAAAATGTCAAATATTTGCATTCCAAAGTGAGTATTTGCTGTTTGCTTCTGTGTAATATTGCTTGGAATTGAATATTTTTGGAATTTGGGAACAAAACATTGAACCTGAAGTGGTCACCTTGTGTGTTATAGAGAAAACAACAACATATTAAATCTGCCAATGAAACAGTTATCTAGTTGCACCACTAGTCTATATCTCCTTATGTAATACTGAGCTGACTCTACCAGGCTGTGTACAAATCTCCTTTCCGGTCTCAGACTTTAGAAATGCTCTGCTCACTCATCCTGCAGAGATAACTGTTCCTCATATAGAGCAGAACACAACCAGAGAGTCAGCTACACTCCCACAATGTTCTTATTTGTCAGTTCTTGTTTCTTGTGTGCTGATGGTTTCAAGTGCAAGTCTCTTCAAAAGCATGGATCACACTGTCGTAGGCAGGAGGGGGGGTCTGTGAGGGGAGGAAGCCTTTAAGTCCATTGCCCCCTAACCAGAAGGAGTGTCTCTTGTTTGGCACCAAGGAAGCTGAATCCAATGAGATGGAGGCCACCGTGTCCTCAGGCATGCTGACCTGCGTGTCCTCTGCCATCTCCAGGCCGGCCCTGCTCCTCCTGGACACAGGCCGAAAGGTGGAGGTGTCTGGCCCGGGCTTGCTCCCCAGAGGACCCACCGGCTCCAGTGACGGCTGTCTGTACACACTCAGGAATGTGCTGCGGTAAAGGCCCAACTGGTTGCTCGCGGGTCTGTTGGTCTGTGAAGCGCCGGATTTCTTCTTGGAGCGTCTGGTGATCCTGGCAGTGGCCCGGCGCCTGGACGCCCAGGTCAACAGAACGTACACCATGGCGCCGAGCAGCAGGCCCACAAGGACAGATAAACAGAAGGCTAGAATCATATCACCTGGAAATGAAAGACAATGCATAGCGTTGGAAAAAGGGGAAATATAGGCGGATACAAATAAAGTTGGACATGTTTAGTGGAGCGTGAGGCTATACATGTGCTGTTGGGTTGTTCTAAAAATAGGGGATGATTATTTCCCCAGATGGTGGATTCAGCTGCTTTTCAAGCTTGAAGCAAAATCTTATTTATCATAGAGAAGAAATGTATATCTGCTCCACAAAGTGCATCTGAGGTTTGATGTAGGAAATGTTGCTCTGCTGTATTGATTTATTAGGTACAGCTAAACTGGGCACTGTGTTATATAAAAATCTTACATCATACCTGCTGTGTGGGTTCACTGTCTATCCGGTATCGTGGAGCACAAACTGCCCATATCATCACTGTGACACATTCAACTCAACTCCAGCTTTAGTTGTTTGATTTTCACACAAATGACAAAAGCTCTGGATCTTGATTAATTACTTGACATTGATTACAAGAGTTTCTCAGGGAAAGTTGTCAAAGGCGAGAGTACGTGTGTATTGTAGTGATTCATAGACTTCAAGTCACTTCAACACATTGACTGGTTTTAAGATAACAAATAAAAGAAAAACATCATATAAATGTTTTTTAAAGAGTCAAATTAAATAGAAGATCTGAAACAGGTTAAACTGGATTAAAACAAAAAGGCCCCAGAGGAGTGAAATGTTTTAAAGGAAATTAAATGTTTAAGGTTTTTAACCTGCGATACAAAAGAAATACCAGTTGTCTGTTTTGACCTCGACGACAGTAAATCTGTTGGTTCATAACATTAATGCAGACTTCAAGCAGTAACAATATTTTAAAGTGATTTAAAGATTTAATACATTTCCTGATTTTCCACTGAACTAAAACATATGTAATTTAAGTCGGAAAACCTGTGTTAAAGTAGCTCTTAAAGACCGAGTTTTGGTGTTACAATCGATTTCATGTGAAATCATTGAATAAAGGATCACAACTTTATATATAACATAGCAACATAATAAACATGACACTCTTAAATAGTATAGGCTACAGCTTTGCAAAAATGTTTTTACAAGAAAAATGCAGATACACTCACCAACATTAAATGATTTGAGCATTTCCCAAAAGGGATGTGTATCATTTTGTGCCATTATTCCACCATAAGCTTGTGTTAGATTCCACACCGACTCCAAGCAGACAGATGAACACTAAGCTTTTTCCAAGACAGGGCTCTTTGGCTTTTTCCTCCCCTATAGTGTTTGCTATGGCGGAAACTTTGCTGTCATGCTTCCTTCCCTCTCTGGCTTTAAAATTAGCAAGTGCATTGCTTATCTGTGAGGGACATAACACTGGGAAACAGGGTTGTTTCCTTTTGCATCATTTCCTAAGCATCAGTGCTTTGTAACAATTGCCCCTGCTGCACAGATTTTGTAAAGAAAGGCCCATTATGTTTAAAACATGTATTCTTTATGCCTTTTGCAGGTTCTCCGTAGGACTGTGAGGTTAAATTAAAAGAAACTAGACCAAACAAAGAATACAATAGTTGCTCTGGCGTAAAAAAAAAAAGTCTTGGCAATGTTTCCAAGTGTCCCAACAAGGTTCTTGATAAGCTAACCCATGGAAATCTAACCACCCACTGGAGAGACCGCAGACTATCAAGCTCTCAAGTCTCAGTGGGGATTTCCTTCCATTGTTGCTCTGTTCCCACCTCACTCCTGACCTCAGAGTTTTCATAACACCACAACTTTCAGCAACCCAACCCCCAACTGCATCCCCTTTCTAGTGAAATATGCATACATTTAAATTACACTGCATCTAAAGGGTTTATTATACCATGTAAACTCCCCATGTTTTATTTAAGAGGTTCACATGATAGAGATGTCCAGCAGGTGCCAGTAAAGTACTGCGGTGTTGAGCACTCTACCAGCATTTTTGATGAAGACTTGTAAAGTTGCAGTTGATTTATTAAAGTTATCTAATTGACAACTTATGTATGGGTTAATATGTTGGTTGGTGGCGACAGTGTTTTGACCAAGAAAATGTTAAAACTCTGAGTTTTGGACATGACCTCACAAGGCCTAAATTCAGCTCCACTGACACTTCTGTGAATAGGCGCATGTGAGGGAAGTGTTCAGATTATTATAGTAAATTGAGCAACAACTACAAGTATAAATACCAAACACAGCTCTGTATATTCTTCCTTAAAAATGTATTAAAAGTATAAAAAATCAAGTGAATATGTGAACATCCAATACTGACCATACTCCGAAGAAGACTAACAGTAAAACCCCTGACACGAAAATGAAAAACGTTTCATCGAGGGTGATAGAGTATGATGTAAGAAAGTACTTCATAGTCTTTGAAAGCTTTTTTTCCCCCCTTTTCGCCAAATAATGGCTTCTGTGATTGTGAAATTCAGCAAGAAATATCATAACCTTAATAACAAAGTATAACTTTTTTCTTTTGTTTGTAGTGTTGCACTTAAACAATGACATTTTCCAAGAGGAAGCACAAAGTTTGACACAAAATAACACAAATTTACATATGATCTCTCCACAGTTGCTATAGGCTACAATTCCCCAAACGATGACCTCCGGTGGGATTCACAGCAGGTGAGTGGTGAATACCCAGGATTCCTGGCGGCTGCAGAACGTGCTCTGTGGTTCCTGGACTTTTGGAGGACAGGAAGTGGACTACACACCCACACCCACTCTTCCTCTTCCTCCTGCAGCTTGTCACTGTCACAAACTTCACTTCACGCCTCCATGTTTCGTTTTCACCGTTACCCGTGGCAACCAGGCAACACACACACACACACACACACACGGAGGAACACTTCCGGAGAAAGTTAGGATGCTCCTCAGCGCTAACAGAGGTAAGAAGTTAAATATACATATATATATATACACAGAAATATGTGACTCTCACTGACGGAGTTTCATTGAGAGGATGGTGGCTGACGCTGGTTTGTTTATTTTAAAGTTAATGGAGGTTTCGTGTGTTTTTTGGACGTTCGTGAGTCGCTTCTTCTTTTGGTTTGTGGTGTTTGGGGACTTCCTCTCGAGCTGAGGTGGCGCTAACTGGCTTCAATGGTCCTATTACGAGAATGTGATAACAATCTGCTTTCCAGTTATTCATCAAATATCTCAGACAACAGACTACAAGGTAACTCAAGGAGAACATACGTGCCAAAACTCGACATGAGCTCATTCATAGACAGCTGGTTACTTCCACTTTGATAGTCTCGAAAGTGCTAATGGGTGTGAAAGAATATAAAGTAACACCTTGTTAAACCATTAGACTTGTTTGTAGCCTTTGGTTGTTGTTCTGTTAAAGCTCGTTTGTGTGTGTTTGCATTAGCTTGTCGTTGTGTGGATGTGTTATATTTATGCATCCATGTAAATGTCTTGGCACTTTCTGACAAACAGATATGTAATTTTTCTATAGTGTTTATAATGACTTTTATTAAGTCAGGTCCTTCACACAGGTGCCACCAATATTGTTTAGCAATGCCTCTGTTGTGAGACACTTTCATTATGTTACATCTGTGCTTTTCTCCCTGTAATATGTCATATTGTGTTCTGTGGGGGAGACGTGTTGGTTGTCCAGGAAGCACATGGATTATTTTCTTGTGTTCTGTTTTAGTCAGATTTATTATACCATCTAAGCGAAATTGGGTTGCAGCTGGGTGTAACAAAGTAAAATGCTAGACAGTAGACACTTTTCTTATTTATGTTTCCTTGTGTTAAACAATTGTACACACAATGTGTATTAGACTTCTGTCCGCCCTGGGAGATGGATTCTTACCTTGCAACTTTCTATGTTTTTTGCCTGTTAAAGTAATTTCTGGTCATATCATATTCTGGTAAGTTTTTCCTCACCCTAGTCAAGGGTTAAGAACAGACATAAGATATGATTCTTGGCGCCTTGTACTGTTTTTAAAGTCCTATGAGGCAAGTTGTGATTCATGAATATTGACCATATACAAACCAAATTTCATTTGATTTCAAAACACGTCATTCAAAACAAATACCCAACACATCCAAAAACACTGTACAATACAAAACTGGATCACTGCACAAGGAGACAAAGATGAGTCCAGTGTGCAAAAAAAGTCAGATAGTGTCATCTATTTTGCCAAAAAATTCAAAAATTGAATATTTTAGTCCTATATGGGTGGGACCTCTTCTGCAACAAATATATTATCTCTTTCATCAACCACAAACACACTAAAAACATCAGTTCGATAGTGCACATGGTTTTGAAAGTAGGCTGAAAGACAAACTGTGCACTTAAAGAATCCTTTGAGAAAAGGTGAGGCCTCACTTTGAAACCCCATTAACATGCTTCTGTTTTGCAGGCAGTGAATGGAAGAAGTGCTTCTATTGGACGGTGAACCTGCTTGTGGCTTCATGAAACCTGAGATTCAATTGGGCCTGGTCCTGCAGTGAAATTAGAAAGAGAGAGAGAAGAGAGAGGAGGAGAGGGAGTGACAAGCAGAGGGGATGTCCCACTCAGGACCGTTGGATCCTCTGTGACTCACCTTGTCATACGGCTGCGGCGAGACAACATGGCCTCTCCCAGGTTCTTGGGCCGATCGTCAGCGGACATTGCTAATGTGATGCAAAAGCTGCAGGGTAAGTGTCTGTTTTTGGCTCAGTTGGCTTGAGGACAAAACATTCTCTCCTCAAGTGCTGCTGCACAGGGATATTGTGCTGATTCAAGGACTGGGCTCTATGCCCATCTGAAGTTGGCCAGCTTTTGCAAGGCAGGATGCTCAAGCACTAATGCTTAGATACAAGCCCTCTAACATAAGAGCATTTGGGCGTAATGTTTGAAAACTTGTTAAAATATAGCTTTTCTTTACCTTTATTGCTCTTTAGGATTATGGTGATAGGACATGCCTACAGTTAAGGGTTTGTCTGTTTTCAGAATACTCTCATTAATGTAGCTGGACTTGAATACTTGTCAAATACACCATAAATAAAAATGTAGGGTATGTTTTTAAAAACTGAAAAGTTGCAAATATTTTATAACTGTTTGCTCTTGTAGGATCTTAATCACACATGCAGATTATTGGATTAACCATGCATGTGATATATTTAGTCACCAGGTTTTCCTTTTCCAAATTGACACATAATCTTATTTGGAATAATAAGACATTTTCTGTTCATTCTTGTGATAACTTGTGACCAAACTTTCAAAGACATATGACATTGTGCTGAAGCTCAGAAGAGGAAACTGAGAAAGTATTTAGACGAACATAATTCATTTTATTCAGTAAAAATTGTGAAACTCATGATGTTGACACATGATTCAGATCATTCCTCCTGTCCTCACACTTTAAATCAGATTTTCTGTCGATAGTAGCTTGCCAAAATTTATCGTGAGGCGTGCATCTTCACATTGTGTCATTATCCCAGTAACACAAACTAATCTTGTTGTGAAAATAACTTTGTACTTGTTGAACACATTATTTTGCAGGAATATTCTTTTCTTTTTTTAAAAATCACCTCTGACAAAATTAGTTTCATGCAAGTAAAAGTGAGGGCAGATCAAGCATCATCACAAACATTTAATCTGCCCTGAGTTTTGACATGAGACACTGAGTCACGACAACTGCAGCAAGACTTAAACCTGACACCCTCTCTGCCCTTGGTAAGAGAATGGGTCGATAACAGGAGAAGTGTCCCCCTTTTGTTACTAGGGCAAAAAGCTACTACCCTCACTACACATGTCTGGTCATTTCTGGCATCCGCTGCGGCTCAGTTCAGATGTATTTCTGGATGTACACTATACCAGGAAATTTCGCACGATGTGGCATGTTACCATAGCGACTATTGCAAAAAAAATGTCTGTGGTTGTGCCATTGTGCCCAGTTCCTGCTGTAGAGAGACCTGGGTTTCCGGTGTGCTGCACAGCTATTTCCATTATCTCATTATCAATGTATATTTTAAGCTTAAAGTGTGAAAAAGGTGTCATCATTTCACACCCCTGTACTGTCTCAGGCATGAACTGACATGAATGATTATATAAGCTCACTTAAAATCTATTTAATCTTTTATAAGTCTCTCTAGGTAGATTTTAAATTTTTTTAAATATTCATGTTTAAGTCATAAACATGAACTCAACTTGTTCTTTGCCTGCAGAAATTTGAAGATAACATAGTTTACAAAGAGATGTCTTCTTTGCAAAATTAATCTCTCTGTTCTATTATTATACAAATTAAAAACACTTCACAGTCTTCGTGGGTGAAATTACTTGAACGATGCTCAAATGGCATCATCAGCAAAATCAAGTTTCTTGTCAGAGAGTGGAATTTGGCGTCAGGTCACAACTGAAAGACTTTATTGAGCAACTGGTTTTAGGTGCTCCTGCATAGATAAAGAGCAGTGAGGTAGTTTGGAATGTTTTTATATTTTTTAAAGTTTGTAATAGTCCTGCCATTAAATGCATACTGCAGGGAGGCTTTCTGCACACTCACTGCGACTTGAGCAGAGGTCGGTCTGCAAATACTGCCATCATGCTACAGGAGCATTTGTCGGTTTGGTTTCAGGGCCACACTTTACAACCTTAAATGCCCTCAGGGTGCAGTCGTGTGGTGAAGTCTGCGTGGCAGGCGTCCTGCTCTCATTATGACTGGGATCATGTGGGTTTCAGTTTGGTTGAGACTTCATGTCAAACAGGAAATGAAGGGAGACGGCTGATGAAGGGTTTGCTTTGACGACTCAATGTGTGATGATTTCCCTTCACACATTGAGGCAATCCGATACATATACCGGGAGACATATGTCTATAAGTATATTTATATATTGATTAATTATTTGTATTTATTTTTCAGATTTTATTAGATTTCAAGTTATTATTTTTAGATGTTTTGCAGTTTTTAACTTCTCTTCTTCTTGTGAAGTATTCAAGTGATGCACGGAATCATTAAAAGCATTAAGGCGGCAACTGACTCAAATAGCCAATCAATCTCAAAAAGATAAAAGCAAACCCTGAAAAATATTCAGTTGAATGAATTTGAATTAATGAATTTCCGTTCCGCTCTGAAAAAGAACTTTGCTCTTGCAGCCAGTAACACAACATTTTTCCTTTTATTGTAAAAGTTCACAAACTAAAACCACAGAGAACGTCTGTGGAACTATTTGCTCACCAAGAAGGGGAAGCTGGTGTAACTGCAAGTACAAGAAAGGCAA